>NC_045541.1:156845548-156925242 GCF_009769535.1 Thamnophis elegans | reverse complement strand
TATTCTAAAAACAGTGAACACTAAAACACTGAACCGAAAATAAGGAGAACTTCTACTCATATGATAATAAACCAAATAAAGTATTGGTTAAGATCGTTCCAGTGCTGCGGCAGTTGGGGAGCCCGCCCACGTTCCCGACTGCCGGAATCCACCCTTGGTGCAGGACTTTACATTTGAACCATTGTTCCAACTTATCTCGCTGTTTTGAAATCATCTATTTGTCTTCTAATGTGTTTAACCACTTTGTTGGGTCAAGCAAAACAGCCAGTGGAGATGTCCTAAATTAGGATGGAAAGCAAGAAATTAGCATAAGAGGAAGAAAAGAAGGAGGACATAGGAACCTGGTGTTTAATTTTACATTTGTTCCAGATAACCTCAATATGCTTTTTTCATTTTTGATGTTCTCTGGCTAACTGAATGGGTTTAAGATTTAACCCTTTGATTAATATACCAAATGCTACAGTGGTTTAATATATGAAATATGTGGTTTGCTTTTAATTTCTTGCCTTATTCTTGAGTTGTTTTGTGTGTCCCCAAAATTCTAACTTCTAAAAAAATGAGATAAAACAAAACCGGGAACTAGACAACTGAACTTCAGAAAAAAATATAGTACTATTTCTTTGCTTTCAACGAATGTAGTTAGTTATGGTTTGTGAAACATGGCCTAGAACTTACTGGTCTGGGAGGACAAAGCATCCTTGCATGATGTGGAAACATTGTGTTGTATTTGTGCCGATAAATAAATAAGGGAGACTAGTATAGATCTATTTCAAGCTATTTAGCTCTCATCAGCTAGCCATACCCTTACTGGGATTCGAACCTGTGGTGTATTGCATCTTAGGCAGACGTCTTAGCCATTAAGCCACAGGTCCTCCTCCTTATCAGCTGAAGCCATGATTGTGCATACATTTTTCCCATTTGGGACTTGGAAGTGTGTGGGGGGGGGGGGGCAAGATCATGAACTTTCAACTGGGTGGGAAACCCCGGAAGCTTTCAGATTCGGGTTTCCACAGATGTGCCAACATATCTCTCTTAATAAATTGGAAGTTTGAGGAAAGTTCTGCTTTGGACTCTGATTTAATTTTGGATGATATTTGGAACACTGACAAATGATAGAGGACCCCAAAGAGCTTTGATTTATATAAGTTATGTTTACTATATTAAAAATTAAGTAATTTTCTCATTTTTCTGATGTCCAACTATCATTTACTCTCTTTTAACTTACAATGCAACTGTTGTACACAACACAATTTCCTAATTTTTCTGGTGAAAGTGCCTTGGAAGGTGTTAAATAGAGGCTAGATGGCTCTTGTTGTGATTGTATTTTCTGTATAGTAAAGATAGAAGGATGAGATGATCTAGTGAACTCTTAGCATGCCTTACCTTCCAGAAGAAAGAAGAGGAGAGGAGTGGGGAGGAGGAGAAGGGGAAGACAACTTGTAAATGTATACATAAAACTAGTAATGAAGTTGGTAGTGGAAAAAGTGTGGGAGGATTGTAAATGTAAAGTAGAAACCTGACCTAAAACTAGCCAGAAACTAGCCAGAAATACTTGAAGTAATTTTTTCCTTTTCTTTTCTTTTGTATATTTATTGAATGGTATGTTTGCTAGAATCTTTAAGGCCATTGTTAATTGGCCTCTCCCAATTCATACATGAATCCTCTCTGTCTCTGTCTCTCTCTCCCCCTTCCCTTTCTCTGTCTCCTCTCTCATCCTCTTCTTTCTTTCTTTCTTTCTTTCTTTCTTTCTTTCTTTCTTTCTTTCTTCTTCTTTCTTTTTTCTTTCTTCTCTCTTCTCTCGCTCTCTCTCTCCTCTCTCTGCTTCCCCCCTCTCTTACACCCCCTCTCACACCTCCAGAGACCTATGAACTTATCCAATTAAGGCTTAGGACAATGCATCTGATAAAATGGATTTTAGTTTATAAAGTTAACCAGTTAGTCTTAGTTGCTCTAAATATGATTGGTAGTTACATTGTATGAAGTTGACACAGAGTGGCACATTTTGTTGCATTGGTGGGGTGGGGAGGACACAAGAAAAGTCTCTTTCACCTGCCCTAGTCAGGAGGTGCAAAACCAATCTGGTTATTTTGACACAAAGCAGAAAATCCCTCAGACCTCTTCCCTATCATTAACTGTAACACACAGCAACATGAGTTGACATAAATAACACTTTGGGGTGGCTGACTCAATATCGCTCTTAAGAAAGGGCAGTTTAGATTTATCTAAAAATCAATCCCATTATTTTCTCCTGAAATACAGAGTCTTGTATGAACTTTCTTAGAAAAGCATGCCATTGGAAACTACTTCCTGATAGATATAGAACCACTCTTTCTATATAGGGAAGATTCTATGGTTGGTCTGAGGAAGGAAACTAGAAAAGAAAATAGGGAGAAGATATAGAACACAGATGAGGCACTGTTAAATGGAAAGGGTGGGGGGAGAAGGAGAAAACAGAAAAGAAAATATTAAATATATAAGTATATAGCCAAAAGCGAGAGATAAAGGGGAGGAAAATATAGCTAGGATAAATTAGCGAAGGTAAGGGAATAAGAAATGATATCAAATTATATTTGGGTCTGTGGAAATACCATCCCAAGGAAAATAAACTGAGGCCGAAAAGAGACACTACAATAATAGAAAAAAGAGGGAAACGAAGAGAACATGAAAGGAAGATGGGGGGAAGAAAGAGGCAAGGAGAGGAGGAGGAAGGAAGAAAGAGGAGAGAGGGTAGGAAGGGGAAGAGGAAGAGGAGCGGGAGAAAGGCAAGGGAAGAAGGAAGGGGAAGGAGAGGAAGAAGGAAGAAAGTAGAGAAGGGAGGGAGGGAGAAAAGAAAGGGAAAATGAGGTGGTGTTACAACAGGAAGAAGGGATGGTAAATAAAGGACCCAAATTGTATATTATAGCCCATTAAATGAAATAATAAATGTATAAGAATGATAAATGTATAGAAGAATAACAACTATGTGAATGTATACTTAAAATGTTATTTAAGAGAATAAAAGATTAAAAAAATTCTCAAAAAAAATAATAGAACCACTGTTTCCAATTTAGTGCCCTTCAGATAGTTTGAACCATATATTTCATGTTAGCCTGGCCTTGGACCATATTGCTGGGAGATTATTTAATTGATGCCTAACTCATGTAGGTGGACCCCAAAATGGAGAAGGCTTCTCCAACCTCATACCCTCCAGATATTTTAAACCATAATTCTCATAATCTTGGAACTCTGTTAGATGTAGTGCCGTAAACCTCTGGAGGATCCCCAATTGGAATATAAGAAATGGATGTGTGAAATGTGCAATTCAACACCAATAACTATGACTAAACAAAAAGGACATATGACTGGGAAGTTTGATGTGTGTGGAGCAGGGGTGTCAAACTTGATTTCAGTGAGGGCTGCATCAGAGTTGTGTTTGACCTTGGGGGCCCGGAGTGGGCATGGTAGGTGTGGCCAGCTCAACGTCACTCGTATCGGGGGGCACCTGCAGTGCCCCAAGTGCTCTGCCAGAGAAAATGGGCTCCTGAGCTCCATTTTCAGCTGTGACGGCCTCCTGCAACCCTCTGCCAGCGTAAACAGAGCTTGGGAGGGGTGCATGTGGCCCTCCCGAGCTCCATTTTCACTGGCAGAGTCACTGCGAGCTAATCCTTTGCTGTTTCCAGGGCAGCCCCGCGGGCCAGACCTAAGCACCCTATGGGCCAGTTCCGGCCCTCGGGCCTTGAGTTTGACACCTCTGGTGTAGAGTGTTCATATTGTCCATCTTACCATTGCAGCAGGCTCAGTTGTGTATTACAGAAACCTTGGCAGATGTGGATATAGTTCAATAGTATTTTCTTCCAAGAAATTGATCATTGGTTGTCTTTGTAGGGTTTTTAACAAGGCATGGAAACTTGAGTTTAAATTTCTGTTCAGGTGTATTTGTAATGTTGAAGGTATTTTACAGCCCTAAATTATGGCCATGGCAAGCATGAACAAATTATGAGTTTTCTCTGCTCTAATTTCCCAGGTTGCTTTTTACCATCTCAGCTAATGTTTGCCTTTATCCAGAACATATGGACTCATTTCCAAACAAAAACTAGACAGCAGTTATTCTTTTTTCCCCTAAGAGTATGTGGGATTTATGTGGGCCTGGAAACATTTTACGGCTAATCTTGAAATAGTATGCTAATTTCCCATATCATGAATTATGAATTAAAAGACTAAGTATGGGTAATCCTCGACTTATGACCTCGACAGAGCCCAAACTTTCTATTGTTAAGCGAGACATTTTTATTAAGTGAATTTTGTCTCATTTTATGGCCTTTCTGGCCGCAGTTGTTAAATGCCTCACTGCAGTTGCTAAGACTATAACACGGTTGTTAACTGAATCTGGCTTCCTCGTTGATTTTGCACATCAAAAGGTCACAAAATCTGATCACATGTCCCCGGGACATTGCAATCGTCATAAATATGAGTCAGTTGCCAAGCGCCCAATTTTTGATCATGTGATCAGGGGATGCTGCAACAGCCATTAGGGTGAAAAACTGTCACAAGTCATTTTTCAGTGCCATTGTAACTTCAAACAGTCACTGAATGAAGTGTTGTAAGTCGAGGATTACCTGTACTTAAAAGAGGGGTTGCTGAGCTGGTACCATGTTGGATATGCAGACATGTAAAACCTTGCTTGCTTGATGACCTTGATTCAGTACTGACCATCACTGACCTACCTGACAGTATTGTAAGAGCTGTGGTGGCACAGTGGTTAGAAGGCAGTATTGCTGGCTAACTCTGCTCGTACAGTGTCAGGAGTTCGATTCCTTCAACCTGACCGACTCAAGGTTGACTCAGCCTCCCATCCTTCCAAGGTTGGTAAAATGAGGACCCAGATGGTTGGGGGAAATATGCTGACTCTATAAATCGCTTAGAGAGGGTTGTAAAGCACTGTGAAGCGATGTATAAGTCTACGTGCTATTGCTATTGTTGTAAAGGTAATATTGCAGGAGAATAGCTGTGGTGGTGAGACTCATACGTGGTTCCTGAACTCCCTGTTGGAAAGAAACGGTGTGCTCTTTTTTCCCCTTACACATTTTTACCTTTGCTAGTGGTCATTTTTATTCGTACAATTGAGAGAATCAGAAACTCATCTACTCCTTTGTACCTAATCATACTTTTTATGATTATTTAGTCCCCCCCTTTTTTTTAAATAATGGGGGCTTGTTTTGGCTTCCCCTGAGAAAAAAATTCTGCTAAGCTGAAAACGTAGAGGGGTTTATTTCATGTTATGAGATCCCTCTCAGTACCCAGTTAGCTGATTTTTGATGCAGTGCTGGTTTTCAAGATTTCCCTCCCATCCCATTATATTTGACTAAGCAGCAGGGAGCCTTCCCCACTTTCCCTCCCCCACCACCAGTATTAGACCAGAGAAAGGTTTACAAGTTAGTAGATGCAGCCCACATAACCTCTCATACGTTTCCGTAGCACGAAGTACCAGTAAATTGTACTGTATTCATCTTTCCCTGCTGTTGTTGCCAAAGGATCGCGTGCCTGGTTGTGGGCATAGAGAGGAACACTGTTTCATGCCAAAAGGGCTGTCTTTCAGGAGGAGTTACTCCGTCTTAGAAGTTGAAGGAAGGTGTATTTGGCAATACATGTAGGGTATTGTTTCTGAACTGCCGGCCGTGTCAGACCGACACCGAATGCAAGAGAAAAGTATTGGCTTTTGAGGTCAAGCCTTGTTTGCATGTGTTGCAAATGGTTTCCCCGGGAAACAGCAGATCTGCCCTCCAAGCTTGCTGCAGCATCTTCCGAACAGCATCTTGTCTCTAGACACAACAGAGAGGTACCTTTGATATTGGGGGGGAGGGGGGGCAACAAAAACAATGTGGAGGGAAAATGCGGAGAAGAGACCATAACATCTGCGAGCGGACCGTTTCCAGAGAATGAAGAAACATACATCGAGAGTGGCACCGTTAGAACCTTTCAGTCTTTCCACATTAAATTCACCTAGATCAGACGGTAAATGCAATTTTATTTTCCTCCTGTGTTATCTTACCCAAAGAAAGGAATTAGCTGCCGTTCTGTTCTCTCTCTCTCTCTCTCTCTCTTTCCATTTTTTCTTTTTGAGCCCATCTCTTCCTTTGAAAGATGACCATTTGTAAAATGTTTGAAAATGTAACTAAAAGATTTTTTAAAAGATTGGAATTAACAGCCCCCTAATGTCTGGTTTTTACGGTGTATAAAAACTGTTTTATGGGGAGGGGGAGAAAGAGATTCAGCTGAGGGAGGAAAAGTTGGTTGCCTTTCATTGTTAGTTTGCAAAGTGCTAAACCAGCTCACCCAGTCTGCCTGTGTCATCCAATAGTATTTCAGTATAAAATCTTTCCATTTTTCTCTCTTTGAAATGCTGGATTGTGTCACGACAGTCTCCGAAGATTAGCTGCTTATTTGGAGGGTTCGTAGTTTAAAATAGCATGAATGTGCAGGAGGCGGGGGGGGGGGGGGAACCAAGACGTCTTCCTTCAACAATACAGCAATCAATGACTTTAATGCGGTTCTAAATATGAAGGCAGGCAATTACTCAGGGAGGAGATTTCATCCTTCAGGTACTTTCTGTTCCACCTGTTTGCAGGTGTGTCTGTTGGTTATACATATTACTCCTCTCACTGCTCTTTTTACCACAGAGTTGCAGACTTCTCTGAAGGAGGAATGTCCTCCAATTCCAGCTACCAGAGATCTGAGCAATTTTGACAGCAAGAGAGGCAGTCAAATATCACTTAAAGCAGTGTTGGTAATTACTGACGATGGGTTTGTCTTCATAGATGGGCTTTTGGTATAGGATCAAGTTGGTATTGTTTTTGCTCAGGGATCCATTTTCCCCTTTAAAGTTGCCTCCCTATCCGTGGCAAGGTCCCTTGACTGTAATTGCTACAACAGTGAGTACCAACTGCAATTTTCTAGAGAGCCTAAATATAAGATGACTTGGTGGATTTACATAATGTAGTACAGAACTCATAATCCATGGATTCCCTGGTGGCTGAAGTTAAAACTGATTTTCCCCAGAGGATGTGAAGTGGGGCTGAAAGCAAATATATCAAAGATGCTTGGATCAGGGAGGTCTGTATTCAAATTTAGTGAGAGAAGCTTATGTAAACTTTGTTTTTTAAATGCTTAACATTCAGGAAAGCAAAGAAAGTCTAGCACATAGGAAGGAACTTGAGCTAGTTCTTCACCAGGATAAACACATACATGCAGAATTATTTATCAAGCAGGGAACAAAGTTTTGCTAAAGTCCGGGAAGGTAAATATATAAATTTTGAGTCATCAGCACACAAGTAATCGTGATAATTAAAACCGAACTTGTTCACCAGCATTGGTGCCACAGAGTCATTCAGGATACTTCCAGTTCAAACTAGAAACAGAGTCTGGTTTACAGCATTGGTTTTATTTATTTTTGGTGACAAGCACAACTCCTAGCTAGTTCATTTGTATGGCAAGCAATGATTTGCTGAAAGCAAAGAGATAACCGAGTAATCTGTATTGTTCATAGAAGGTGAAAAAAAGAAGCATAGTTCCAACATTCTTCCAGAATAATAATTATTGTAGGGTTCCATGTTATGTTTGATTAAAACAAATGAGCATCCTACTTACACTAGATATGAAAGGTTTCAGGTTAGTTTTGGTCTTGAGTTTTAAGATGGGGTTTGATTTTTAAAGTTCATGACGGTTGTGATTTAATTCTTCCTTCTTATGTTGCATTATTATATGGGGTCCTGCTTTATTTAAGGCCAGGACCACCTTAGTAAAATGCAGGCAGGGCCTTGCTTGCTGTTGCTCCAATGGTTGTGATTTCTCAGAAGAGGCACAAGCTTGGTCAGGACTTAGAAGAAGAAATAATAGCAATAGCACTATAACACATAGACTTATATACCACTTCACAGTGCTTTACAGCCCTCTCTAAGTGGTTTACAGAGTCAGCATATTTCCCCCAATAATCTGGGTCCTCATTTTACCCACCTCGAAAAGATGGAAGGCTGAATCAACCTAAATAACTTTATTAGCTGAACCTTTTGGTCTGGTAACATTTGATAGCTTCCAAGTAAATGTTAAGACTTTTAAAGGATAAAATGGCATTAAAAAAATGTTAGACTTCTTAAATAGAGTAGTCTTAAAGTTGTTAAATAAATTGGCCCTCATAGCATCTCTGCAATATAACCCAGATTGTGTAATGTAAAGATTTTATGTAGAAATAAAAAAAAACAGAAGCACAAATTGTGTGCTGCAAGGATCCTCAGTCTTTTCTCCATTTGAACTGTGCTGTTTATGTCTGACTCTGCTAATTTCTTGGTCTGATGGGCAGACTAGCAAGAATTAGCACAGTGATGCCAGCAATTGCTTGCTAGATCAGACTTAGCCTATACTCATTTAGATGAGTGTACTGTTTCAAACAGTGGTCATCCAGGCATCGGAGCAGGAGAAATAGAAAAAAAAGTAAGGGCAGGCCATAAGGACAATAAACACAGCTGCATATCTTTTTCAACTGCACCCATAACTCAAGGAATTACTTGTCATAAAACAGAGTAATAGAATTGGATGGGACATTGGAGGTCTTCTGCTCAAACAGGAGACCATCTAAACTGATTCATGATTATCCTGTTAGGGTGGATCTTAAGAAATTTGTTTAAAAGACAAGTTGTACTGGAATCTGTGGCAAGGTAGGGGACTATAATACCAAGGACCAAGGAAACTTCTTTGTTGCTTTTGCCATCAAAATCTGCAGGAACTACAAAATACATTACTGTACAAATACACCAATGGTTAATTCGCAAAACAAAGGTCTTCTTTAAGTATGCAGCATCCAGAAAGGAGGGATGGATGGCAAGGCAGAAATGTGCTGACAGAAATGGGAGCTTTTTGGCCAAGAAGTCACCTTTAAATTGGGAAATGTGTTTTTAACATCAGATAAATTTGAAAGACGCTGCATTTTGATGAAAGTACAGTAGAATCATAGTGCTGGAAATGGCCCTGTGTCAGGCCTGGAAGCCATCTTTTACATTGGTCTCCTGGTCCATTCCCCTGTCTAGGCATTCTCTGGCTGTCTTGGAAAAATGACTAACCAATCTTTGAAAACCGCTAGTGACAGAGCCCTTATATTTTCAGAAGGTAGCTATTCCACTACTGAATAATTCTCACAGTCATGAAATTATTTCTTATTTTGAATTTAGATCTCTCTTTGTAAAGCTTCTGTGTTTCTTTCCTACCCCTTAGCCTTCCCTTTTGTAGGTTAAACAATCACAACTTTAAAAACCATTATTTACAGATTTTAACCTCCAAGCCCATTATCATCTGTTGTTGCTCTTTGCATTCTTCACAGTTCTTTAACATCCTTCTTGTGGACACAGTATTCCAGGTACAACTCAACCAAAATAGAACTATTACTTCCCATGATCTCAACATGAAATTTTTATTGACGCAGCCTAATGATTCAAAGGATTTTTTTTGGGAAGCTATAAGCACACTATTGGTTCATGCTTGACTTGTGCTGTACCAGGACAACCAACCATTCTCCTCAACATACGTAGCTTGATTATGTTCTGATTTAGAACTCAATGTGCTTGCCCTTTAGGAATTATTTTTCCAAGTACTTGACTCAAACTTATAATTAGTTAAAGTAGGGAGTAAAAAGGATCTAGAAAAAGACCATTGAAAACTACTTACATACTGTTTCCAAGAAAACTACATGAATTGTATGTTCATGAAGCAACTGGCACTAAGTCTAGGCAAAAAAAAGACCTTCTTTTCCCATTTGTTGTATACACACACACTAGCTGAATACCCATACTTCGTGATGAAATTATGCGATCAGGCAATGCAGGAGAAATCCGGTTCACTCCTGTTCAATCTGTTGGCTCAGTGGTGGTCGGTGATTGAAACACATAAGGGAATATCATTCCCACCACCTTGAGTTTGGAAGCAGTTCCATAGGTGGAAGGTGTAGACATTTTGGTGAGGTACTGACGTTTAGTACTGTAAGGAGCTCTAGCTCGCTCCTGAATGAAGGAGTGGAATGTCTGCCAGCTTGAACTGAGGTAATGGAATGTGAGGCAACTGGCAGTTGGAACAGAGGCCTTTTCAGATGGGGAGAGGGAGTAGAATGTCTAACTCCTTAGCATCAGAGTGTTTTAATATAAGGCAACTGGCAGTTGGAACAGAGTTCTTTGCAGGTGGGGAGGGGGAGTAGAACTCCTTAGCATCAGAGCATGTTAATTACTGTATAAAAATAGTAATGATCTGATGGTCATTTTGACAAATCCTTTCTTAGCGAGCACCTAGACGCCAAGAGGAACATATGTGCCAAATTTCAAGTTTGTAGGCTTTACGGTTCTGGAGATTTTGTGATGAATGAGTAGTATTTGCCTTTAAATATATAAATATGTAGCCACAAAAAAAGCCAGGCTCAAAAATTCATCCAGTAAATTGAAACAGGGCAAAGACATTTCTCTTTTACCGATAGTCCTTGACTTACAACAGTTCATTTAGTGACCATTCAAAGTTGCAATGGCACTGAAAAAAGAGACTTATGAAAATTTTTCACACTTACGGCCATCACAGCACCCCATAGTCACATGATTAAAAATCAGATAATTGGTCAACTGGCATGTATTTATGATGGTTGCAGTGTCCCGAGGTCAGGTGATTCTCTTTTGTGAGTTTCTGACAAACAAAGTCATGGGGAAGCCCATGAGGGGAAGCCAAATTCACTTAACAGCCGACTTATGACTACAATTAAGCTCAAATTTCTGTTGCTAAATGAGATAGTTCTTAAGTGGGTTTTGCCACTAACTTAACAACTGCAGTGATTCACTTAACAACTGTGGCAAGAAAGGTCATATAATGGAGCCAAACTCACTTAACAGCTGTCTTGGTTAACAACACTAATGTTGGGCTCAACTGCAGCTGTAAATTGAGGATTATCTGTAGACACTTTGTGAAAGCTTCTCCTTCTGTCCATAGATTGGCTGCTTCAGTAGCTGAAATTTACACTCTACTATGCCATCATGTAGTTTGCTTGTTTATGGTTTTCCGAGTGGCATGAAACCAATCTATTTTATGTTCTTCAGCAAAATGAGGTTAAGCAAATCAAGAGTTACACTGTATAGCAGAAACCCCAGAGAATTTCAAGATGAATGGCTTAAGCAGAGAGAACATAACGTGTTTTTCATGCAGAAGCTCCCCCATTTCAACTGTTTGTGAACAATCAGGTAGCAAATTGTCCATGTCAGTTTTCTATGCTCCTGGTGGGTGACTAAAAAGTCAACTGTCTTTCTGGCCTTGGTGACACTTTCATTGTCAGTACAAACTGCCAGGTGACTCCCAGAGGGCCCAGTGTAATAGAGGACATAGGACTAAGAAAAGTTAGAAAAATGTGCTGGAATATGGTAGTTTACCTTGATGGTGAGAGCACATCCCTGCAATGGCTTAGATTAGAGTAGTTGAAAGAGTTTTCTTGGGTTTTCTAGGAGCTATGATGAAATATTCATAACCACTTGCTCTTCAAACATGAAGGAAGAAGGTTGCTAGAGAAATCAGAATCTCTAAAGTAATGACAGTCTCCTAAGAGCAGTCTGGAGGCCCTTTGCTGTTTTGGACATAGAAGACAAGGCGGGGGGGATTGGCAACATTTGTCCTCGATTTGTAAACATCTAGGATTGTTCTGTATATGAAAGGAGAGGGGAAGGAGCTACTACACAGCTCAGACAACTGGTTCAATGTCTGTTAATCTTGCATTTCCTCATTCCTTCCAGTTCCTCCTGAGTTGAATTCCCACAACACATATCACTATCTTTGCAATTCTCAGTGTAAATGCAAACTGTCTCTTTTAATTATGTGAACATTCTTTACAGATCAACTTTAAATTTGCCTTACTTGCTTTTGTTTTTTTAAAATGAAAGTAAGAAAAACCCAAGTTTTCTTTAGAATTCACCTGTGTTGTCAGTTATGAATATATTTTGTTGCATCGGGAATTATGATGCGGAGGGTTTGCAAATACACTCTTACAGTGGCAAACAATGGCACACGCAATGCTCATACAACAGGACCGTTTTCTTAGTAGTAACTATTTATTCTAAAGATAAAGTCCCAGGAAGTGATTTGCTATCATGTCTTCATTTTCCAGTCTAGCCTACTGAATAGCTGTTGTTGTGTCTTGTGGTAATGAATTCCACAGGTTAATTACATGCTGTGTGAAGAACTGTTTCCTTATGTCTTTTCTAAATCTCCTCTTAATCAGCTTGGTAGGCTATTATCTGTTAGTGTCCCATCTAGAATGGAATAGAATTTGATTGGACACACAAGGAATTTGTCTTTGGTGCATATCATGCTCTCAGTGTACATAAAAATACAAGATACATTCATCAGGAATCATAAGGTGCAACACTTAATGATAGTCATAGGGTACAAATAAGCAACCAGGAAACAATCAATATCAATATAAATCATAAGGATATAAGCAACAAAGTTACAGTCCTGCAGTCATAAATGGGAGGAGATGGGTGATAGGAATGATGAGAAGACTAATAGTAATAGTAATGCAGCCTTAGTTTGACAGTGGTGAGGGAATTATTTGTTTAGCAGAGTGATGGCCTTTGGGAGGAAAAACTGTTCTTGTGTCTAGTTGTCTTGGTGTGCAGTGCTCTATAGCATCGTTTTGAGGATAGGAGTTGAAACAATTTATGTCCCAGATGCGAGGGGTCTGTAAATATTTTCATGGCCCTCTACTTGACTCGTGAAGTGTACAGGTCCTCATCTAGCCATGTCCAATTCTATGTACCTTTTCAAGAACCATTTGTTCTTCTATCTTCTATTTAAATTCCACCCATCTTTTAGGATATTCATGGTAGAAAACATTGGTTTTCTCCTTTTAGTCTCACATCACACTAACTTTACACCAGTCCTGTAAAGTGCATTATTCAAAGCCAGAGGTAGATAATTTTTTACATGTTGTGTTTTCCTTTTAATTTTTTTTCAGCCTGCAGAGGCTGTCGGTGAGCCAAAATGTTCAACCTGTTTTTAAGACTTATTTTTGGAAGTTTGGTACATTAACATACTGTAAAACAGATATGTGTATTGCTCTGGAAGCTTAGGGGATTTAAAAAAAAAAACCTTACAATGTCAAAAGGCAAAAATCCCACTCTTTCTTTTGAAAAGAAAACTAGAACAAGGTGGTATTAAAACTCCGCAGCATTGCACTGCGAAAAATGCTAACTTGCTACCAAATTGCTGAAATGCAATCTAGAGATGTTTGGGAGAAATGCAAAAATGAGGCTGGGGTATTGTGTGAGATCCAAGCACAGCTAAGCTACATTAAGCTATATTACCTAAAAAAACAATAGTGTTGAAGAGGAAGCAGCATTATTTTGAATTGCAGAGAGGTAGCTGTCTTAGTCTGTAGCAGGAAAAAAAAACATAAAATATTTTCATAGTACATTAACAGCCCAAAGATGTACGTAGGTTATAAACCTTTGTAGTCCAGATTCCAGTTTTATGACAGGCATGAGATCGTATGCCTTCAATGTACTCAGTATCTGAAAAATGAATGCTTTTGGTATCATTTTGGTGAGGATTTGCCTGGCAAGCATTTCCAATAATATTAGCTGGAAAGAGGTAACTTTGGTTTTGCCATTCCCTTTTTAAAAATTAAAAGCTTTTGAATGAAAAAAGGAGATTACTCACTAGTCTCTGTATGACTCTGCTTTCTCACTTTTTCTCCTTTTAGTCAGCCTTTACTAAGAATAGCTGTTTTTACCCTGTTTCTAAGTTAAGTAAGATTGAAAGATTTGCTCAGACTGGATAGAGCAGAATTAGTCAGAGGAGGAGTAATTTCTGTTTTGCTTTTCTACGGGACATACTGCAGATAGTCCTTGACTTATGACTACAATTAAGCTCAAATTTCTGTTGCTAAGTGAGATGGTTATTAAGTGGGTTTTGCCACATTTTACAACTTTTCTGGTTGACTTTCACAGTTGTTAAGTGAATTGCTGCAGTTGTTAAGTTAGTAACACAATTGTTAAATAAATCTGGCTTCCCCATTGACTTTGCTTGTCAGAAGGTCTCCAAATGTGATTCTATGACCCCTGAACACTGCAACAATCATGAATAAAAGCCAGTTGCCAAGTATCCAAATTTTGATCACATGACCACTGGGATCCTGCAACAGTTGTAAGTGTGAAAATGGTCATAAGTCAATTGCATTGTAGCTTTGAATGGTCACTACATGAATGGTTGTAAGCTGAGGACTGCTTGCACTGTGGTCTTCAAACACTGAGAAGGAATAATGTGAACAAGGGATTCATACTATGAGATGAGAGGGGAAGGTTATGTTTTTAGCCATCAGAAGTCAGGATTGAACTAGCATTAGGGAATACAACTAGATTTTAGTCCAAATTCATCATTTGCATTAAAAAGTTAGAATTCACTGAGTTAAGTGAAGTATTTTACCTGGCAGGAATAGCTGAATCCCAGCAATATGATTGTGACATTTGCCAACATCAAATATATGACTAGTATATACTATTTACTACTGTGCTCTCTATTGGTCCTGTAACATCATGCCTTGGAACATGACAAACCCTTCTATAGAATGAGGCTTTCAATTTCAGTATGAAAGTGATTCTGATGGCCGTATCCAAATGAGCTAATCATTCATATAAGCCACAGCCTCAAAACATATTTGTTAAGATGAGAAGATGTAGCTATCTTCCTTGAAATAGGGAGATAGGTTGTCCTGTAACAATTCTCTAAGATATTTCATTTTTCAAGAGAAGAAAACAATCTGGTCATTTTCAGAGTGTAATCAGATCTTCACAGAAACTTCTATGAGACACTTTTACAACGTGGAACCGGGAAATACTATCTTCAAGATTACCATTATCAGGAAACTATAAGATACTCGTTAATTAAATCTCCATGGAATGCTGGCTCACAGTGTTTCATTAATTTAATTGATTATCATGATGCTGATCAAGGCCAGTGTGGTTCTGAGATATCGGCCTAAACATTTTTTTAAAAAATTATCAATTGTTAGCAAATTAAAGATGTTGCAGCTGAAACCCAGGGGTGGGTTTCAACCGGTTCGCGACAGTCCCCGCGAACCGGTTGGTCGGCGAACCCAGAAGTAAGTAATTTCCGGGAACGGCGAAGGGCCCATCCGCCCGCCCGCGCTCCTTACTGGTCTTTGAAGGCTTCTGCGCTTCCATGCAGGCGCATGGCACATACAGCACCTGTGCGATTCTCCACGAGCAGCTGGAGCATCACGCAGGCGCTAAGACGCATGCGTGAACTGCGCATGTGCATGAGGACGCCACCGGCCCTGTTCCAACCAAACCGGTTGGAACGGGATTAGCAACCCACCACTGCTGAAACCCTAACTTCTACCATGGAATCCCTGCTACTAACCTTAAATGTGTGTGCCTCCACAATTGCTCACACATTTTTAAAAAAGCATATTGCATGTCTTGTGTTCCAAGACTGATTCCTGATACTGTCTATGGAGTTTCTTGGTCATCCAGGTCATGGTTGTCCCAAAGGTGCTTAGTCAAGAGGCAACTGGACTTTCTGGGTTTTTCTTTGAAGAAAAACATTCCCTTCCCTTCTATTTCCCACCATCCAGTCAGAGCTTCTTGGATGAGAAGCAAAACGTCTAAAAAGAAAAACAAAGAAAGTCCACTTGCCTCTTGAAAAAGCACTTTTGAGATTCCTGCTACTGGTGGTCCTTGACATACCACAGTTCATTTAGAGACCATTCAAAGTTACAATGGAACTGAAAAAAATGTCTTATGGCCATTTATCATACTTACTGTTGCAGCATTTCCATGGTCATGTGATCAAACTTTGGATGCTTGGCAACTGGCTCGTGTTTATGACGGTTGCAGTGATCTACAGTCATGTGATCACTTTTTGAGACCTTCTGGCAAGCCAGGAACGAGGAAAGGAGGAAACCAGATTCACTTTACAATCATGTTAACCACTGCAGTGATTCACTTAACAACGGTGGCGAGAAAATTTGTAAAATAAGGCAAATTTCACTTAACAACTGTCTCACTTAGCAAGAGAAATTTTGTGGTCGTAAGGACCTGAGATTTTATTGCGAGGCTACTTATGAAGATGGAGTAACTGCAGCTGTAAATACATCAGAAAAACCTCATCTGAACATCCACTTGGAGTCTTAACTGCCACAGTGGAAAGAAATCAAGTCGGTTAGGATGATATACTTCTTTACCAGCTGTGCATGCGCAACACTCTATAATGCATGGACCGTCATGTATATAATAATTGCATGCATTTGTGGGAATGCTCCTCTAATTGGTTCTTATCTACAGAAGCAAATAACACTGTTGCATCTGAGAACCCTTTTCTAATTCTTCCATTAACTTAACCATTTAACCGCATTTATAGACAGGCAGGAAAAAAAATAATTTTTGGCTTTCCATTGCTCCAAAATGCATTTTCTTTCATCCAAGCAGCAAGTAGTTTTATTTTCAGTTGTACATAACTTTTAATGCTTCAAGATGTTTTTATAGAACAAATTGTGAGTCAGTTGCCCATCTCTTGCTTCTAGGAAGTTTACCCACCAAACTGATGCAAACTCTTTCTTCTCAGGTGCCTCCCGATCCTCTGTCGTCCGATGCAAGCCGGGAGCCAACTGCCCCAGCACGCAGACTGGCCTCCGCAGGCAGCATTCCCCTTTATCCGCTGCTGAAGATTCTGCTGCTCCCATTCTAGAGCTGCAGAGTCGGAGTCCTTCTGGATTTTGCCGGCACGGCAGAGGAGAGAGGCAGGACAGATCAGGTAGGCTAACAATAGACTTGTTCTGACCTAGGCTTCCCCAGAAGGTATGAAGCAGATTCCTGGTCCCAACAAAATTCCTTTTATTAAACTAATGTTAATTCCTCTCATTCATATTCACAAAGGCTTGGTAAACAATCTTTCAAAAGTGAAGTTATGACCACAGACCTTAGCTAGCTTGGAAGGCTGCTATGTAAATATTTTCCAAATGCAGTGCTGCTAAAGGACAAACTCGGCACAGAGTCTCTGAGATTCATGGACAGATCTTTACACTCCTGAAATGAACGAACAAATTGTTTCCTGCAAAAGCCCATTCCCTTTTTGCTTCTCTTTTATTTCCTATGGGAGGGGCCATTCACTGTCCACCTGTGGCTTCACTCCCAAATCAACCCTGATTCCTCAGCTGTTCTTTTCTTCTGGCAGCTCTGCGCATGTGCACTCTGGGATCAGGTTCCAGTTGTTCCTCTGGCTCACTGCTGTTTAGCTCCGAAGGCAGCTGAGAACTGCCAGATGGCCTTGGCCCCATCTCTGCCTCCAATGCAGAGCCCTCATCTGAGCCTTCCGCAGCGTCCAGGACTGTCCCATGTTCCTCCCCAACCTACTCACTGTCTGACTCTGCTGCCAGCTCTGCTGGCCACTGGCAGGCCACAACAAGACTTGAGTAAAATGAAAATGAAATTTAATGGGGGGGGAAAAGCAAGGTTTTACACTCAGGCAAATAAAGAAAACCAACAATGAACGGTATAAGTACAGATTAGGTGAACCTTGGAGTCCTAGTAGATGATCACTTAAAGATGAGCCAACAGTATGTGGTGGCAACCAAATAAGCCAATACAACAATTGTATAGGGTTTTAGGTTGTTTTTTTTAGGGTTTTATTAACACTTATAGGCTGCCCTTTTCCCTGAGGGGACTCAGGGCGGCTTACATAAAATCAAGGGAGGGATATACAAACAATAACACAGACAAACATAGAATAAAATAATGAGCAACATTCATTCATCATTCGGGTGGGGGCAATTATCTTTGTCCCCAGGCCTGACGGGCTAGCCAGGTCTTAAGGGCTGTGCGGAAGGCCTGGACGGTGGTGAGGGTACGAATCTCCACGGGGAGATCGTTCCAAAGGGTCGGAGCTACTACTGAGAAGGCTCTCCTCCTTGTAGTTGCCAGCCGGCACTGGCTGGCAGATGGAACTCGGAGGAGGCCTAGTCTATGGCCTAGTATAAACGGAGGCATAGAATCAAAAACACGTGAAGTATTACTACCGATTTATAAATCCTTAGTAAGACCACACCTGGAATACTGCATCCAGTTTTGGTCACAACATTACAAAAAAGAGTTTGAGACTTTGGAAAAAATGGAGAGAAGAGCAACTAAGGCGATTAAAGGCTTGGAGACTAAAACATAGGGAGAATGGTGGCAGGAATTGAGTATGTCTAGTCTCGAGAAAAGAGGGTTTAGGGTGACATGATACAATATTCCAGTATTTGAGGGGCTGTCCAAAGAGGAGGGGGTCAGCTTATTTTCCAAAGCACCAGAAGGCAAGAAAAGAAACAATGGGTAGAAACTAATCGAGGAAAGAAGCAACCTGAAATTAAGGAAAACCTTCCTAACAGTGAGGACAATTAATCAGTGGAACAGCTTGCTTTCAGAAGTTGCAGGTGCTTCACCACTGGAGTTTTTAAAGAGAAGATTGGACAGCCAGTTGTCTGAAATGGTATAGGGTCTGAGCAGGGGGTTGGACTAGAAAACCTCCAAGATCCCTTCCAGCTCTATTCTGATTGATTGAGTATCACAACTCCATTTGTGTCTTGGGTGCAAAACTTCCTGTGCCCTACTAAATAAATGGTTTCTTGAATTGTCTACTTTGCCCATAGTTTTCTATGCTGGCATTTTATAGACAAGAACTAATGGGCAAAAGTGGTGTGCACTATGTGACCTTGCACAGATGTTTGTAGCAAATTAGTTGCACAAAGAATATCCAGCAGGATGAAACCTCTCCAGGATAAAACATTAATTCCACACCATCATTATGGCAAGAGGCACATTAGAATCAAACAGGATCAACTAAAAAGAGATTGGACAACTAATTGTCTGAAATGGTATAGGGTTTCCTGCCTGAACAGTGGGTTGGATTAGAAGACCTCCAAGGTCAGTTTGTTCTGTTCTCTTCTCTTCTCTTCTCTTCTCTACCTCCAGACTAACCTTGATTCTACCAACACAACACTAATTTTATCTATCTTGGTCATGATGGGAAGAGGAAGAATAGGATGGAGGAGAAGGCTTTTCTTTGATCCTAGTGAAAGATCAGTCTTAAATCACCAGGAATCTGTATGTCAGAGAAGGAAAGATTTCCCCCCTCAAATATAGCTTTCCCCATTGTTGACTTTGGCTTAAAAAACATAATGATCAGAGAGAAAGCTGTAGAAATGTGATTCCTTTGCCGTGTCACTCTCTTATCTCATGATTCCTCTTTTGCTAATCTCTGAATTTATTTTGACTGACTAAGAGCAGCCACAAAAAAATGCAAATGTATTATTTTTTTCCCATGTCTTTCAATTTGCAGAAGTAAAAAACATGATGAGGATAATGTACAAAATGCTACAATGAAAGTATTAAGATAAATACAGTTATATTATTAAAAATAATATATCCAAAAGATATAGATTAAAATATCGATATATTTCAATTATTAATATCCCATACAGATTGAAAAGCTATTCAGCGGACCGTCAGAATTATCACTGTAACTGTTGCAAGGTCTGGATAAGAATATATTATTGTGAATTGGGCATTGTTATGAAGAAATTGTAGAAATGTGTGATTGCTGGAATTTGGATACAATGTAGTAGCCATTGTGTTATCTGTCTATCTAGACCAGCAGTGTCAAACTCAATTTCATTGAGGGCTGCATCAGGGTTGTGTTTGACCTTGGGGCGGGTGGAGGTGGGGCGTGGCCATAATGGGAATGGCCAACTCAACGTCACTGGTGTTGGGGGCGTCTGTAGTGGCCCAAGCGCTCTGCCAGCAAAAACGGAGTTCGAGAGGGCCTGGCAGAGTCATCATGTTCCCAGGACAGCCCCGCAGGCCCGATCTAAGCACCCCATGGGCCGCATCCAGCCTCTGGGCCTTCAGTTTGACATCCCTGATCTAGACACTAGGATTTGAAAACAATTTGATGGAACATAATCAATTAATAATCAATGTTATTTATTGAACATCTGCCAGTGCTGGAATGCTTAGTAGGATGGTTACATGTAGAAATGTCTAGAACAATATGCTGCTTCCTTGAAATTGACAAAAAAACATTGTTTGTGTGTTTATTTAATTTATAAGCTGCCCAAAGCGACTCTTAAAAGTGTTCCCCAGTTGCAAACTCTGCCCCTTCCATTTTTGCATTTGTGTGATATCACACACAAAAGGGGCAGAGATCTCTCCACCTCTGGTTGCATCCTCTATCATTTGGGGAGGGGAGGCAAATGATATTTGGCGTTCAGATTTGTATTTTGAAAAAGAAACAAGTTGCTTTCCTTTCCAGTAACAGAGGGCTGCATACTGACAATTACTGTTTTCTCTGATTGGCACTGAGTCTCCAGGATCTCAGATAGATGGACAGTGGATTTCCACAACACTTCTGATTGATTGTTTTCCAGCAGACTTCCTTGGAGCCGAACCTTGGAACATCTGCATACAAAGTCTGCACCATTGGCTTTCTTAAGGTGCAACAGTGCCCTCTCTGTGCAGGTTTTATTGCACAGTTGATTTGTATGCGTAGTTGTAATGGAAGTAGTAGCAGCATGCAGGAACCAGCCCCAAACACAAAGGTTGAAGCATAAATTGAATTTATTTTTACTGACAAAGAAATAAAGAGAGACTAGTATAGATCTATTTCAAGCTATTTAGCTCTCATCAGCTAGTCATAAGCCTTTCTGGGATTCGGACCCAGGCTACTTGCATATTAGGTAGATGTATTAACCTCTAAACCACGGGCTCTCCTCGCTTTGTCGGCTATACCAGGGGAAAGATTAAGTGTTTTTTTCAAGTGAGACCGGTCTATCAGGGCAACCTTGTCTGCCCAATTATGGGATGGATCCTATTTCTTCCACTTTCACCTTTCAGCCCCAATCCAGGAGTCTTTGCAGGCAGTCACTTTTGCGACAAACTATTTTTGTGTTGAATCTATGGTTACCAACAAAGAAAGAAAGGGAGAACTAATATAGATATATTTCAAGCTATTAAGAGGTTAAGGGTATGACTAGCTGATGAGAGCTAAATAGCTTGAAATAGATCTATAGTAGTCTCCCTTTATTTCTCTGTCGGTAAACATAAATTCAACACAAACATAGTTTGTCGCGAAAGCAACTGCATGTGAAGGCACCTGGATTGGGGCTGAAAAGTGAAAGAGGAAGCAGCATGATCCATCCCATAATTGGGTACACCCGGTTACCCTGATAGACTGGTTTCACTGGAAAAAACATTCATGTTTTGAAATGTTCCTTTGTAAACTAATTATTACAACCAATCCTAATCAAAAACTTAACAATTGCAGAAAACTAAATCGTTTCTCATTCTTTTAGTAAATTAGCTAGTCAAGTAGCTGTTTAGGAATTTTTTTGTGCATGCACAGAACCATAAATTCATTAGACTGGAGTGAAGAAGTTGACGATCAAGATAACAAAACAAATCCAATTAGTCAAGGAAGATAGGGAAAAAGAAAAGCAATGCTCTAAAAATAAAGAGATCATAAAGACCTTAATAAGTTTTCAGCCTAAAGGAAGTCAGACAGCTGGGAAATGGAATCTTGTTTCCCATATTTGGGATAGCTCAGAACCAGACAAAGAGGAGGGTACCCATGAAAATAGTATTTTAATTTTAAAAATTTAATGTCTGGTAAATTAATCCTTTGCTTTGTGGAATGATCAGAAAGCAAACAATTTGTCATGAGCTATGAGAAGAAAATTAATCTAAATTTCAGTGTTTGCTGGCACCCAGGTTTTTCTGATGGAAGAACTCTTCCCCTTTATCTATGTACCAGTCAATTATTTATTTATTAAATGTATATGGCTGCTCATCACATAAGTATGACTCTGGGCAGCCGAGAGGACAAAACCAGAATTAAAAACACAAATAACATAAAAATAGCAGCCAGGAACACTCTCAGCATGTCACATTTAATATAGCCAAGAAATGGGCTCAATACAATAACAGAGCTCTAAGCTTATGACAAAGCCAAGTTTTTAATGAGTTGGAGAAGGCCAGTAGTGTTGGGGCAACTCTGATCTCGGAGAGGGTGATGTACCAAAGGGCAGGTGCCAAGGCAGAAAAGGCCCTCCTCCTGGGTCCTGCCAATGTTATTATCTTGCAGATGGGACCTAGAGCATGCCTCTCCTGCGGGATTTAATGGGGTTGCTCTTTTACTGTTTATACAAGGTTTACAGATACAAAATTCCTTTGTAGTTGAATTGTTCCTAATTAATTTATTTGTAGCAATCTCTAATATATATCCCCTTCTCCCTCCCTCCCTGTCTCTTTTTCTTTCTCTCTCTCTCTCTCTTTCTGTCCCCCCTCTCTTTCTTTCTCCCTCTCCCTCTCTCTCTTTCTCTCTTTTTCTTCCCCACTCTCTCCACTTCTCTCTCTCTCCCTTTCTCTCTTCCTTTCTCTCTTTCTCTCTCCCCCTTCTGTCTCTCTCTTTCTCTCTGTCTTGGTCACCCTCACTCTCTTTCTTCTCTCTCTCTCTTTGTCTCTTTTTCTTTCTCTCTCTCTTTCTCTCTCTCTTTCTGTCCCCACTCTCCTTTTCTCTCTCTCTTTCTCCCTCTCTTTCTCTCTCTCTCTTTCTCCCCCCCTCTCTCTCCCTCTGTCTCTCTCTCTTTCTTTCTCCCTCTCTCTCTTTTTCTTTTTCTCTCTCCCTCTCTTTCTTTCTCTCTCCCCCTCTTTCTCTCTTTCTTTCTCTCTCTCACCCTCTCTCTTTCTCTCTCTCTTTCTCTTTATGCCTCTCTGCCCCCCCCTCTCTTTATCTTCTAGAGACAGGGGAGGTGAAAAATGGGCTATTTTAACCCATTTTGATCTCCTGGGGTGTCTGTGCACCCCATTTTTTACCACCCACCTCCAGAAGCATTCTGCAGGCCAAAACCATGCAAAAACAGCTAGGTTTTTTTGGCTAAAATGGGCTGTTTTGCCCATTTTTTCACCTGCTGGGGCATCTGTGTGTCCCATTTTTCATCCCCCCCCACCCCCAGAAGCATTCTGCAGGCCAAAAACAGGCAAAACAGCTTGTTTTTGGTCTCTGCAAGCCAAAATTGTTGGCCTTACCTTTCAGTTCCAGCTTGCTTGGCTGCGGATTGTAAGTCCTGCGCCCAGCCAAAGGGTGGGCGTGGCAATGTGGTCCTGCATGGGCCGGATTAATGACTTCAGCAGCCCGCAGGCCATAACTTGAGGACCCATGTACTATACCTTCTTAACAATTGGAATAACCTCAGCAGCTACTGACCTTTCTCCTTGGTTTGCTATTCCCTTCTTTGCTTCTACTTGTCATGTAGTATCCTTTTTGCAATTGTAAGGAAGAGTATTATTGAAAAGGCAACCCAGTGTGAGGTGCTGAGTATGGCAAGTTTATCCACCTTGGAAGAATGGAAAGGTGAGTCAAACTTGAGCCGGTTAGAATCGAACTGCTGGCAATTGGCAGAATTAGCCTACAATACTGCATTCTAACAACTGTGTTGCTACAGCTCTTATTCAGGAAAGATGGACATCAGCATAGGGTGTCTTATTTAAGGGCCCACTAAATATAAGAATTGACTTCATAGATGGAAGCAGAGAAGAGAAATAGTTGCTGCAAACTGTGATATCAAAAAGATGCATTCAAGGTATGAAGTTCTCCCCCTCCACCCAAGAAAGATTCATATCAATTCTGTGCCCCTTTTTGTGCATAATATGGAAAACTTGTATGAAGGCTGCTCAGATACTAGTGATGTGAAAATCCCATAAATGTGATATGATGTTCCTCTAGTCTATCAACATTTACAAGACTACCTAATTCCTTCTCTTCTTTTTTTTTTTTAAAGATTTTTTTTATTTTTGGTTAAACAGACAAACACAACACAATAAAATAAAATAAAATCATTTTTCGTTACATATTGTAGAAGTGTGTCGATTGGTTACAAATAACTTTCGTGCATCTCTTCCACAGTCATTACTTATAATTCATATCACATTGTATATTTTAAATCAAAAATCTTTATATATCTTACTATCAACATCCCACAATTCTCATTTGATTATACTTGTTTTAACGTCCTTTTGCTTAAAATAATCCAAAATTGAAAAACACAACCACATAATGACATTTCATTAATTATTTCAAATATCATCCAATAACATTACACCTTTATAACATGTTCTAAATAAGAATTAATTATGATTGATAACAAAATTTCTAATTCTCTTTTCCAAGTCGCTGTTTACTATTTGTATCCCAATACCTTTTATTGAGCCAGTGCATATATATATTGTTAATTATATCCCTTGTCATTTCATTGTTATTATTATTGTTATTTATTAATAGAAATTCATTTGCTAATTATATCAGGTTTCCTCTCTTCAAACCAGCACATGTGTGCACCTTGTTATTATTATCAATTATTTATTTAACATATCACTCTAAAGATTACTAAATTACTAATCACTAATCATATTGTAGGGGTGTGTCGATTGGTTACAAATAACTTTCATGCATCTCTTCCACAGTCATTGCTTATAATTCAAATCAAATTATGTATTTTAAATAAAAAATCTTTATATATCTTACTATAAACATACCATGCTTCTCATTTGACTGTGGTTGTTTTAACATCCTTTTACATGAAATAGTCCAAAATTAACAAATACAAGCGCATAGTAGCATTTCATTAATTATTTCTAATGTCATCTAATAACATTACCCCTTTATAGCATGTTCTAAGTAAAAATTAATTATGTTTGATAACAAGGTTTCTGATCCTCCTTTCCAAATCGCTGTTTACAATTTATCCTTTGTCATTTCATTGTTATTGTTATAGATATTATTTATTAACAAAAATTCATTTGCTAATTATATCAAAGTTCCTCTCATCAAACCAACACATGTATGTACCTTATTATCCTTATCAATTATATATTTAACATAGCACTCTAGAAATTACTAAATTACTAATCACTAATTACTAAAATTAACTAATTTTTTTATTATCAATTTTCATATATCAGCCTGTATCCTTCCAGTAATAATACAGTCTTATTTCTTTTGTCATTTTTGGAATTGATCTTCTATTTATTTCCTTAATAAAATTTTTGTGGACTTCTCTCTGCAGCTTGTTGCTTGTAGCATCACTTAAGTAATCTCGATGCCCTCCATCTGCTATTTTAATCAGGTTATCTTTGGTTATTAATCTTGCTTCTGAGAAGTTCTCTCTCCTTAAATCCATCGTCTTTCCTCTTTTTTCTTCTTCTATGCCTTGAAATCTGGGGTATAGTTCCTGTCAATCTAATTCCCTTTTCCATATTCCCCTTTTCCCACTTTCACTCCACTGATAAAGTAATCAGTTATCTTGTCTTTATAATCATTTTCCCCTTCAATTTTTGGGACTCTGACCCCATCATTTTTTTGCTGTTATAAACTCTATTTTTTCCATCTTTTTCTCAATTCTCTCTGTTATTTCTAATAAATTTTGAATTCCAGCCAAGATGTTTTGCAAAGTTATTGTTTCTTTTGAAAGTTGTGCCATTTTGACAAGCTAGTAGATACTGCCACTCTGGCTTTCAAGGCTTCTTATATTAAATTAGCTTAAACACAAGTTCATTTATAATCTTCAAAAAAGAAAGTTCTGTTTCCTTTCCTCTCCCACTGCCAGTAAGACTCTCAAAGTGCAACTGTAAAAACAATTTGTGCCCTTGCTTCTTATCATTTTCTATAAACAAGTTGCCAAGCCTCGAGATACAAAGTCAGTGAGATCAAAAGGAAAAGGGAAAGTGCATTGTTTCAAAACTCAAGCCTCCAGCCTCCAAGTGGTAGTATTGCTTTCCACTCTCTAATGTTATTTCAAACTTAAAAGAAACAGAGTTCTCAAATAGAATTAATAGCAAGTAATAAAAGTCCTTGTTGAAATAAGGAGAAGACTTTAATCCATAGGTTAAAAAATAAAAATAAAAAATAGAAGAAGAAAAACTGATCCTTTCTCTTTAAGAAAACAGTTGTGAGCACTTCAATCCACAAAGTAAAATTAAACACACTATTCAAATCAATCCAATATAGGTTAATTTCACCGCTTATTTTTTTCTGCTTTTGGATTTAGTTTAACTTAAAAAAATATTTTTTGGCAGTCTTTTCCAAAATAAAGTTTCCTCACCAGATGGACACACTTTCTCTTTCTGCTTCCCTTTCATTCCGGAGCAGTCCCAACTTCATCAGCCTGGGGCTGGACTTTTTGTTGCCGGCTTGAAGAACTTCTCTTGGATCGATCAGGGACTTTGTGGTGTCCCTGAGATCAGCAAGATGTATTCTTCCTGTTCACCATCTCTATGGGACGGTTTAAGTCCGATTGGACCACATAGCAGCAAAAGTATCGGCAGCGGTCTCAGAGCATTGAGACCGCACATCCATATCATTGCGATGTTGGCTCCTCCTTCTCCTAATTCCTTCTCTTCTTGAAATCTTGGTCAGCATTTCCCATCTTGGCATCTTCCAGTTGTGCTGAAACAGAAGCTCCCCAAACTCATGCAAACAGAAGCCACTGTTTCTGGCAACACGAACCATGCATTTTGTCTGGATGTTAACAGTAGTTTGAAATGTTACGGTTTCTTGTGATTCCTCCTTTTTCATTAACCAGGACAATGCACTGGTCTCCAATGTAACCTTCATTTCTTTAATTATCTTCATTGCCTTTGTTTGTAGGAGAAGAAGGGACACAAACTCAAGCTGAAAACATCAGCCAGGAGAGCCACGCACAGACCCGCTGTGAGTCTTGTACATCTACATTTCTCAAGATCCTCTGGGGATTTCTAATTATTTTGTCAGTCTCATCCTCTTGGATTGGAACAACACAGATTGTCAAAATCACATACAAGCACTTTGATTATCCATTTTTCATGACTTGGTTTTCTACAAATTGGAATATTATGTTTTTTCCCGTTTATTATTCTGGACATTTTGCAACTTCCCAGGAAAAGCAGTCTCCAATCAAAAAATTCAGGTAGGTTTCTAGCCACTATTTGGTTAGACTTCAGTCTTGTCACTTAAAAGATTTTGACATCTTTTCTTCATTCAAGTGGGGGAAGCAATTGGGGAAAAGTTTTGTAGCCATGTCAAGTTCTTCAACAGTTCTTCAAAAAGTATTCTCATTTTTCTTTCTTGTACATATCTAATAAATTCTTCTTTTTATTTTATTTTTTTTAGAATGTATTTAAGAACCCCAATACAAGGCTGACTGAATTTTCCAGAACTCTTCATGAAATAAAATGTTACAAAAAATAGAATAGGAATCCAAAAGGAAATCCAAAATCTAGACATTCAGATGATTTATATTATTTGATGAATCCACACAATTATTATTACCTTTTTGAAAAAAAATGTTCGTATGTACATTAGAGACTATGTCAGCTGCCACTTTGTGCTTGCTTCTGCTTTGCTGCTATGCAGTGAGAGCCTGTCATAAACTGTGGAGAAGGGGAATGAAGGGGGAAATGAAAGTAAGTGCTGTATCTCCTTGAGATGCTGCCTCAAGGTGATCCAGCTGGAAAAAGGAGAGAGCCACATACCAAAATGCGCTTGGACTGATCATCATGAAACATCTTGACTGAACCTGATTGGTTACATTGGGGTGATCAATGAGAGATAGTTAAGGGAGAGAAAAGTAGCAATAGCAATAGCAGTTAGACTTATATACCGCTTCATAGGGCTTTCAGCCCTCTCTAAGCGGTTTACAGAGTCAGCATATTGCCCCCAACAATCCGGGTCCTCATTTTACCCACCTCAGAAGGATGGAAGGCTGAGTCAACCCTGAGCCAGTGAGATTTGAACAGCCGAACTGCCAAACTAGCAGTCAGCTGAAGTAGCCTGCAGTACTGCACTCTAACCACTGCACCACCTCGGCTCTCCTTTGGCACGTAATTCTCAGTTCTGGCTTTCCAATACTGCAATACACTTGATTTCTAATAAACTATACCCTTCTCAACAAACGGAGCCAAGGATCATTTCTATTTAGAGGTTTAGATTCTGGCAGGTCTGACAGACTGCAAGTTTTAGCCTTTTTCTTATTCTGGCATCTGGAAACCAAAGCTCTGAAGGAAGAGGGGAATCATTGTTCAGAGATAAAATAACACTTGCAAGCAGAAGATCTCTATAGTCCAGGGACTGGTGTTCTTGTATAAAAGTAGCAGGTGACAAAGATATGAATCTTCATCAGGTACTTTGAAGGATTGTATCTACTTAATACTATTTAGTGCTGAATTTTAATTTTATAACTAATAATAAAGTCCATGAAATATTTTAACTAGGATTAAGTAGGGAATCAGCTAAGAGGGATCAATTGCTTGCTGTTTTTTTCCCATTCAGAGCAAATTATCATCAACAGCTGTATCTTGAGTGGGAAATTGAATGGTAAATTCTCAAGCTAGGGAGATATTATCCTGGATTAATGCTTCTCAACCTTGGCAACTTCTGACTTCAACTCCCATAATTCCCCAGCTAGCAAATTTTGGGAGGAAACCCACACTTCCTTAGGTTGCCAAGATTGAGAAACTCAGTCCTAGATTTTTCCCTTGAACCTGATCCCATGTCATAAGAGCTCCACTCCACTCCAAATAGGCTGCCAAAATCACCACCCTGTCTAGATAGGATTCCATGAAGTCTATTTTCTTATCAATATTCTCCCAGACCATGCTGGCACAGGCAAGCTTTTAATGATGATGCCTTGGGCCACTGTTGAATAGACAAGCCTTTAAATGCCAAAATCCATCTTGGTTCACCTGCTCATTTCTCTCTTTCTGAAGAGTAGCCATATTCCTCACTTCCTTCCTATTGGAAGTGCTTATTTCCTTAGCCCAGCATTTTTTTTTCAAATCAGTTTCCTAGCCTTCTTCTCTGAATGCCAGAACAATATGTATGTTCGGGAGAACAAACGGCAGGATACCCAACCATGCAGGAAGCCCTTGACTTAGCACCAGAATCGGGGCCAGAATTTCCATTGCTAAGCAAGATGGTTAAGTGAGACAGATCTGATGTTATGTCAATTTTTGGCATGGTTGTTAAAGAAATCACTGCAGTTGTTAAGTGAATCCAGCTTCCTCCATTGACTTTGCTTGTGGGAAGCCAGCTGGAACAGTTGCAAATGGTGATCATGTGACCATGAGATGATCATGTGACTATGGGGATGCTGCAGCGGTGCAAGGACCCATCCTAAGTCACATTTTCCAATACTATTATAAATCAGTCGCTAAACAATTGGTTATAAGTTGAGGACTACCTATATTCTATTTACTTTTTCCATTCTCCCACATGGAAATACTGTGGTCCCAAGTCAAATCTGTCAATTCAGATTAAAAAAAAAATCCATGGGATTGCAAACCTAAAAACATTTCTAGAGAGTAAGCCTAACCGAATTCTGACAAAGCATGATCCTTCTCTCACATTTGAAACCCTCTACATCAAATGTCAAGTTTGCCTCCATATTTAGATGTGAATTGTTATTATTCAGATAGCTCTATTTTAAATTCTATTAATATCCCTTCTTGAATCCATTTCTTTCACTTAGATCATAACTGCAAGCAAAATGCTGGCTAAAAGTAAATAATGATTGATGCCGTATTCATAGATCCTAGCTGGAAACCCCTTTGCCATATTCTGTACATAAATGCTTTGCCCTTTCAGATCAAACTCTGGAAATTAATCTAAACATTTTCAGGGGGGAAAAACACATCCTTTCTTGGCCCAAAGTCATAGAGCTGGATTTCATGCCTAAAGTGGGACTAGAACTCACAATTTCCTGGTAATTAGCCCAAACTCACCCAGCCAGCTTTCATGTCTCAGGTGGGACTAGAACTCACTGTCTCCTGGTGATTGGCCCAATTTCACCCAGCTGGCATTCATGCCTCAGGTGGGACTAGAACTCACCATCTCCTAGTGTTTGGCCCACAGTCACCCAGACGGCTTTCATGCCTTGGGTAGGACTAGAACTCACCGTCTCCTGGTGATTGGCCCAATTTCACCCAGCTGACTTTTATTTCTAAGGCAGGACTAGAACTCATCCTCTCCCACCCTCTCTCACCTGTTGCTTTGACCACTAGACCACCTGGCCATCAACACCTTTTCACTAGCCTTTTCACTACAGATTGGGGGGGGGGGGATTTGCGTAGAGGTGGTTCAGAGCAGGTTGGCAAGCATGAGGCTGCCCCGGTCGCCATTTGAGAGGCTTTCTATTGTAAGTTCTGATGTAGAAGAGGCTACCCCAGAGCACCATTCTATTAAAACATGTGAACAGGTCACCATGATTTAAAATAATTGGCCAGCCACTCTGAAGCATGGCTGAAGAACAAGCTTAAAACATTAAAGTTATCATGCTGTGAAATGGCAAAATTGAGAGGAGATTTGTATCCCCTAAAAGAGGAATCTTTTTTTTTTTATGTCTCTAGGGAATGTAGTCGGATCTTTGGCGAAGATGGTCTGACACTGAAACTCTTTCTTAAAAGAACCGCTCCCTTTTCTATTTTGTGGACTTTGACTAACTACCTATACCTGCTGGCTCTGAAGAAGCTGACCGCCACAGACGTCTCGGCCCTCTTCTGTTGTAACAAAGCCTTTGTCTTCCTGCTCTCGTGGATTGTCCTGAAAGACAGGTTCATGGGTGTCAGGGTAATGGTCTAGACAGCTTTTGTTAATGATAGTTTCCATTGCCCAAACTTTACTTTGAAGATCTAAGACAACTACAGTGTTTTCCCGAAAATAAGACAGGGTCTTATTTTCTTTTGACCCCAAAATAAGCACTTGGTCTTATTTTCAGGGAGGCAGTAGTGGGTTTCAAAAATTTTTTGAACCTATTCTGTGGTCATGGCCTCCTTTGTGGGAGTGGGAGTGGCTTGCCGGCCATGTGACCTGGTGGGAGTGGCTTGCTAGCCATGTATTTTCTCTCTCTCTCTCTCTCTCTCATTCCTTCCTTTTGTCTCTCTGTCTCTTTTTCCTTTTTTTCTTTCACCTCTCTTTCACTTTTTCTTTCTTTTTTTCTTTTTCCTTATTTCTTTCTTCCTTCTTTCTCTTTCTCTTCGTCTTTGTCTTTGTGTGTGTGTGTGTGTGTGTGTGTGTGTGTGTGTGTCAGTGGTGGGTTTCAAAAAAATTTGGAACCTCTTCTGTAGGTGTGGCCTGCTTTCTGGGTCCACTGGTGGAACCTCTTCTAACCGGTTCAGTAGATTTGACAAACTGGTTCTACCAAACTGGTGCGAACTGGTAGGAACCCATCTCTGCAGGGAGGTCTTATTATTTTTGAGGTGCAGGAGGCGTTGAGCGTGGTCACCTCATGGCTGCTGCTGTGTTGCAATATTTTGGGGAGGGCTTATTTTCAGGGGAGGGCTTATTTTAGCGCATGCGCTCAAAAGCCCGATTGAGCTTATTATCTGGGGAGGTCTTATTTTCAGGGAAACTGGGTACTATGCTCCAAAAAACGCATGTCGGGTTTATCCATTTTTTGGTTAAGTGTCCAGTGAGTATTATAAATGGGAGGGAATTATAAGATTAGCAGAAATGGTTCCGGGCAATGAAGAATTTGGAAGTGGCTACAATATTTTCTTGAGTACATGTCCAGAAAAACCGTCATTATGAGGTTACCTTTTCATATGGCTGCTTCTCAATTTTCTCAGTTCTCTTAAATGCTGCCCTCAGATGGTGATAGTGAAATACAACCACAAGCAATTAATCCATTAAGAATTAATGCATAATTCCATGCAGTGTCTTGCTTTGGAATGCATGTGGGAGACATTATTATAGAAGAATTATGGGGAAACATTAAGACTCGTATAATCTCATATTCTTATTCTTTGCCAATATAATAGGAGGATGTCGAATAACGGTGCTTAATTTTATTATTTTTAATTATGCTCCAAATTTAGAAACTACTTTTCAGCTTGCATTCCCAAACATAGCATTTTACTTTTCCCGTAAGAGCAGCAATCCCATTCACTTATCTGAAACAAAGAAAAGAGTGGATTTGCAATACTGTTCTGGTGGGAAATAGATTAGCTCTTGGCTTCTAATCTCAGAGTCAAGGCAAGCTTTGCCCTCTTTCATTTGCATCCCAGATGTCAGTCTGTTTACTTAATTTCATAGAATTGAATGAAAGTGATTAAGGATGGCAGTTTATTCTTTTCTTTGTTTGCAAATTCCATCCTTGTTCCTACTACCATGCGACAGAATTTAGGCAGCTGGCTTCACCACAATCTGGAGAAATAGTTGGAATTTCAACTATGTTACATTTTTAAAAAATATTTTTTTAATAAATAACTAAAGGTGATGAACATACCTAATATTTCTTTCTCCTCTTATTTTCCCCATGACAACAGTCCTATGAGGTTGGTTGGGCTGAGAGTGACTAACCCAAAGTCACCCAGCTGGCTTTCATGCCTAAGGTGAAAGTAGAACTTCTAATCTCCTGTTTTCTAGCCTGGTACTTTAATCGCTAGATGGTGATCCTCAAACTTTTTAAACAGGGGGCCAATTCATGGTCCCTCAGACTGTTGAGGGTGGGCGTGGCTAGGTGTTCATGTGACTGGGTGGGCATGGCTAGGTCATGTGAATGGGTAAGCATGGCCAATTTAACAGTCCATTGAACAATGCACACAAATTAAACTTTAATTTGTTTTGCTCCTGGGGGTGTTTTATTTGCTTTTGTTGGCATGTTGCTCTTTTAGTTGCCTTTTCTTTTTACTAGATCATTTTTCCAGAACAAACTTCTGGTTGGCCTGTTGGGCCATTTTTCACCCTCCCCAGGCTTCAAGAAAGCTTCCAGAGCCTGGAGAGAGTGAAAAACGGCCCAACGGCCCAACCAGTAGTTTGAAAATGAACTTCCAGTTGGCCCATTGGGGCATTTTTTCCACTCCCTAGCTTCAGGAAAGCGTCCGGAGCCTGGGGTGGGTGAAAAACAGGCCCAACGGGCCAACTGGAAATTCATTCTCAAACTTCCGGTTGGGCCATGGGGCCCATTTCACTCTCTCTATACTTTCCTGAAGTCTGGGGAGGATGAAAACGGCCTCCTTGGCCCTCCGGAAGGCCGAAAATGTCCACCTGTGCCATAGATTTGCCATCAAGGATCTAGTGGATAAGGCATCAGGCTAGAAAGCAAGAGACTATGAGTTTAATCCTACCTTAGCCATGAAAGACCTCACTCTCTGTCTCACTTCACAGGGTGGTGGTTGAGAAAGGAGGAGGAAGGTGTGTTGGATAGGTTTGCCATTTTGAGTTGTTTGTGAACATAATAACAGCAGAATATAAATAAATGAATGAATGAATAAATGTATCTATGCTACTTCCATTAATTGATTTCTGGGCAATTAGGGACAGACAAGAGAGACAATTTGGTATAGTGGTTAAGGCTACAGATTGTAGCTACTGGGCTACAAACCTCACCTTACGCATAAACCCAGCTGGGAGGGGCCAGATACTTTCTCGCAGTCCTAGCAAGGGAGGCAATGGTAAACCACTTCCGTATAATCTTGCCAAGAAAACTGCAGAGACTAGGACAGACAGTAAATATAAAAAAGGGGAAGTGCTTAGGGGTGTATGTGAAAAATATCAATTAAATGAACACATAAAGCCCCAAGGAGTATTATGGACACACATTATTACATTTTTTAGTGATCGGGGCAGCTCATAAGGCCAATAAATAAATGCACCCACATTTTCAAAATGAGAAAGTTGCCTCAACTTCCTCACATGTAGAAGCAACTGAAGAGGCAATTTTCTATATGAAGTCAACCCATGCCTCCTATGCTATCACTTTGTATAGCCCACATCGCAATGAATTACAAACCCAGGGCAGTATTTGCCATTTTCAGGAAAGTGCCCACAGGTTGTGCTCAGAGGACTTCCCCAAATAAACCTGCCAATCTGTTTGATGGATTTCCTTCCGGAAACTAGCCAGGTGGGGGGGTTATAAACTAGCATTGAGGCCAACATTCTTACACAAGAACTTGTAACTTGACATTGAAAGTAACATGCTTTGCATTCTTCAGAGTTGAAGCATTTGTAGGGTACAAAGTGCTTCAAGGTTCATGGAACATGATTTACCAGAATGGTGACAGTAGCAGCAAGGATTCTTTAAAATTGAAAACAGCAGTTTAAATTTGTTGGGCTCCACTGAAATGAGTTATTTCTGACTGTTTTAGTTCCATTTCTTAACCCACCTGAGACATGTAGCAGCTTTCAAGAACTTGCTACATTTTTCTCACTTGCCCTTTAGATGTGACACTCTGTGGTTTGGATTATTAACTTAATCTATTCCATGTTTTGTATGAGGGAAATCTGATTGTGGAAGAAGAGAGTCAAACTTAAAGGTCCTGCTTTCATCCCAGCAGCTCCATTGTTTTTTTCGTGACCCGTCAAAACCGCGGTCCACAAAAGCGTGATCGACGAAAGCGTGCATTTGACGTCATCACAGCACGACGAAAAAAATTAAAAATTGAAATAAAAATAAAATTAAAGCAAGCCGATTCACATAAAGGTAAGGGTTAGGTTTAGGTTTAGGTTTAGGGTTAGGGTTAGGTTTAGGTTTAGGTTTAGGGTTAGGGTTAGGGTTAGGGTTAGGGTTAGGATTAGGTTTAGGGTTAGGGTTAGGGTTAGAGTTAGGTTTAGCGTTAGGTTAAGGGTTAGGTTTAGGGTTAGATTTAGGGTTAGGTTTAGGGTTAGGTTTAGGGTTAGGTTTGGGGGGGTTAGGGTAAGGTTTTCGCTTTATTTTTACATTTTTCGATCACAGCGCGATGTTTTCGTCATGCTGTGATGACGTCAAATGCGCGCTTTCGTCGACCGCGATTTTGTCGTCCGCGGTTTTGTGGTGGAACCGGTTTTTTTTATTAGAATTCAATAAAATATGCTCCTTCTACGTATGAAATACATTCCTTCAGTTCATAGTGCAAACCCTATATTTCTGTATCTCCTTCATCTAATTCATAGGAGTGTTCATTAAAGAGAAAAGTAAATTGGACAAGCTTGAATTGGTTTCATCCGTGGATTAATCAACAAAACCTGCAGTTAATTAATTAATAGAGACAAACTCTAATTCGATGTATAAATTTTAATAACTAGTGCTGGGAGGTAAAATGCATAGCAGTTCTTAAAGTTTATTTTAGTGCTAATGTGCAAGTATCTAAAGCTAGATCTTTCTTTTAAAGACTGAAAATAATATTTGCTTCTCAATTCATAAGCTGTTTCATACATTCTTCAATATCTCCAAAATGTGATCTATTGTACAGAATACAAAGGTTTTTGTAAAGCTGAAAAATGATTTAAGTGTGCCTGATAGGTTTGATAGATAAAAGGCAGGTAAATAGCACTAACAGCTCTAATATCTTCATTCCCAAACATTTCCTAGGTGATATGATCAGTGTTTGACACCAAATCGGGGTATTAAAGTATTACTTTTGAGATTACAGAAGCATTGTATCAGGCAGTATGCAGCAAAATTTTATAAAATAGAAGCTGGGAGAAAATATATGTGTTTGAGAGAGGGGGGGAATAAAGGTGGCAAGTGAGGTTTTCTAGAGATTTTTAAAAAACCTTCCTTATGATTTTTCCCCCCTTGTGGGTTTATGCCAGAAACAAAATGATGACAGATAGTAAGAGCTTGAATCAGGAAAGGGAAGTAGGGACAGGCTGCCATTTCGGCTCTCTGCAGTAACTTATCCAAGCTTTGTTTTAAAGATCATTGCCCTCACTACTGGGTTTAATTGAGGGTTAGCATTTGAATTAATGACGCTGAGCACTATTATATTGAACTTGACCAACTGGTCAGTACTCTTTGGGTGAATTCACAGAATATATTGAATTGTAAAACTGGGTTAATAGAACACAGTTGCTTCGTTTGCATAAATATGCTATATATAAGAATCACATAACATGCTAAAATTATAACTCAATCCTCATCACATACTGAGCTACTGTATACAGTACAAATTACTCAAATTCATTTTAGCATCCTCCAGTGTGCTGTAGGGTCCCTGCATGTAAGCAATAGCACTAAGACCTATATCCTGCTTCATAATGCTTTACAGCCATCTCTCAGTGGTTTACAGAGTCATCATATTGCCCCCAACAATCGGAGTCCTCATTTTACCATTTTACATCAGAAGGATGGAAAGCTGAGTCAACCTTGAGCCAGTCAGGATTGAACCCCTGGCAGTGCTGCATTCTAACCACTGCGCCACCACGGCTCCGTGATATAAACACATTGAGTTGAGGAAATAGAATTGGCTGTGGAGTTCTTGACGCTCTCTGAGTTTGGTTATTTGCTTGCAGATGTTGCGTCATCTAAGTAGTAACATCACCAGTGGCACAATTAGCTGAAGTTTGGTCACTCGTATACTATTAAATGGTGGTTTCATGCAGGCTTTCCCAAACTGAATATTTCTCCAAATGACTAATCCCAGAATTCTCAGCCTACACAGATAATGTTCAGAATTCTAGGAGTGTTTCTCAACCTTAGCAACTTTAAGATGTGTGGATTTCAACTCCCAGAATTTCCCAGCCAACAATAAAGGCTGGGGAATTCTAGGAGTTGAAATCCATACATCCTAAAGTTGCCAAGGTTGAGAAAGACTGTCCCAAAATATTTGGAGACACCAGACTGGGGAGAAGTCATTTAACATAACACTACCATGTTTCCCCAAAATAAGACAGGGTCTTATTTTCTTTTGACCCCCCCCCAAAAAGCGCTTGGCCTTATTTTTGGGGAGGTCTTATTATTTTTGAGCTGCAGGAGATCCCTTAACCTCAGCCTGTGGCCTGTGGATCAGCTGATTCAGAGAGGACAGGAAGTTCAGTCTCTGTTTCTGGAACACTCCTGCCAGCCCTAGCATTGCTGGGCCTGCTGCTCTTTTTGCGGCTGTCACTAACAGAAGGGGAGTGGTAGCTAGGGTTTGCGGGAGCAGCCTCTATGAGGCCATTCCTGGTAGATGGAAGGTGCATGTGGGACGTGTGGTCCATGTTCCGCCCTCCCCCCCAGGAAATGGCGAGGACCAGCTGTGTATGCCTTTAAGTATTTTAGGGGAGGGCTTATTTTTGGAGAAGGGCTTACTTTAGTGCATGCATTCAAAAGCCCGATTGGGTTTATTATCCAGGGAGGTCTTATTTTCTGAGAAACAGGGTAGAACCATTGGAATTTGATACTTTTTTCAGTCTGCTTGTACTCACCTCGAGAAACAAGCTGAAGTTTATTCCACTGTTGCATTTTGCTGATGAATGAACCTGCCCGTTTTGTGTTTTGAATCTTACTCCCTAGAGCTATAATTTCTCTGACTACACAACAGTGGCCAAGCTAGGTTTATGGCTGTCAACCTGTGAAACAAACTAATCTGATCTTGAAGCAATTCTGCCTGAATGGGCTTCAGTCTAAAGTAATCTACGAAATAATCCTTTTGATTTTCAAGAAAAGAGAACAAGGTTATTGTACAGTCTCTCTCTGGGAGGTACATAACCTGCACGGCTGTTGTAGTGTTATCTTCCCATTCCATGTCCGCAAGTCATTTTAATGTCTCTCACGCGCAACACTCATCTTATCGTGGTTCTTTCCAGATAATAAACTCTTTCTACATGTCTTTCCTTTTGGATTGCACAGATAGTTGCCGCAATAATGGCCATCACTGGAATTGTTATGATGGCCTATGCAGATGGTTTCCATGGCGATTCAATTATTGGTGTTGCATATGCAGTTGGATCTGCTTCGACCTCTGCGCTATATAAGGTAGGTCATTTTCTTACCATTTTCATCCTTTTTAAATGAATGCATAGACAAACAAAACAAGGTGGGTTTAAAACAGTGCTCACGGTTGCTTAATTCACATTCTGAGCAATGTGCACTGGAAGAAAGTTGCAGCTAGGTAATTACATGGTGGCCTCCAAGGATTTGGTTTGGATTCCCTTTATCAAGTCTTAATGAAACCTCTATTATTCCACAACAGCAAGATTAGCATCCATGAGTTTCCTCTTATCTTATATGCCAGTATTTTATGACATTCAACTGTGACACACAAGCAAAAGAAAATGTTGAAAGCTAAGGATGATATTTTCAATGAAAGTGGGGAAATATTCCTTTCAGGAATGATCTACCTGTCACTCTGCTGAGATTCCCCAGGAGATCTTGGGATTTCTTAATAATTCTATGTTTTACTAATCTCTCCAATTATATTTTAGTTTAAATCAGAATGTCTTCTAAAATAAAGGTGAGTTAACTCAGCCTATAGAAGTTCAGCTCCATTCTTGGGCTCCCCAGAAACTCATTTGATTTCAGGGAACAACTGTCCAAAATTGACATTATAGTTTTCTACCAATTTAAACCAGTGTACACACAAAACTTGAATTATAAACTCTAAAATTGTTCTCTTAAAAGAAAGGGGAAAAAATTCCCTTCACCAAATAAAAATTTGTGATGTAGTGCTCCCAACTGTTTTACATCAATGCCCAAATAGTGACAAATAATTTCCGTACTGCTTCTCTACTGGGTTATACTAATTGATTTGTCATTGATTTTAAAATTGTAAATAAAAAGCAATGCACAGCCAATTAATTCATTGAAAACAAAAATATGAAACAAATGACTGCATCAAAACATTGCAGGAATCAGGAATGTATTTGAAAGCAGTAAGATCTAAAAGTCAATAAAAATGTAAAATATTTCCTGAAGGAGAAAAGGTAGTTAATTCAGATTTGATTGTGGCTTCCAATGATTTCCTGTTCTAACTCCTGTCACAATATCTGTAGATGAGAATGTATGTTGCTCAGGACTGAACTATGGAGTCCTAGATGGCCTCTAAGTTTGGTTGTTTGCTTGCAGATGTTTCTTTACTTTCTTTCTATGGTCATAAATCGAGGGCTAAAGGTAAAGGTAAAGGTTCCCCTTGCACATATGTGCTAGTCATTCCTGACACTAGGGGGTGGTGCTCATCTCCATTTCAAAGCCAAAGAGCCAGCACTGTCCGAAGACGTCTCCATGGTCATGGGGCCGGCATGACTAAATGCTGAAAGCACACGGAACACTGTTACCTTCTCACCAAAGGTGGTTCCTATTTTCCGACTTGCATTTTTACGTGCTTTTGAACTGCTAGGTTGGCAGTAGCTGGGACAAGTAATGGGAGCTCACTCAGTTACATGGCACTAGGGATTTGAACCACCAAACTGCCGACCTTTCTGATCAACAACCTCAGCATCTTAGCCACTGAGCCACCCTGTCCCTTGTCGCAATGGTTCAGGGCTACCTGCACTCTAATCAAGGAACTGCCCAATAGAAAACGACACTCCCATGAACACTGGCAGGGCAAGCATATATATGTATATAAACAGAGAACAAACCCTACTCCCTTTTAGCACTAGTACCTGGTCTGGTAATAAAATGTGCACAAATGATCAAGTTCAGAGAACACCAAGGACTCCACAGCCCTGCCACAATCTTATAACCATTTGAAAACTCAGAAGGCTTTTCAGAGGCAACTCATGAAAAGCACTCGGCAGTGAGCAATCATTGAGATTAGCAAGCTATAAATAACAGTTGCCAAAACCCTGCTCTTCTGACAAATTGTATGTGTGTCCCTTTTGCACACAGCCCAGAGTACTCTACATCAGGAAAGATAAATACATCAAATCAAACCTTCAGCCCTCTTAGAGAGAGACGGATGTAAATATAAATAATACAGCAGCATGTGTTGATCACATTTCAGTAGGCCCATCGCCAACTGAATAAACTGCATAAGAGAGATGCTCTTGGCTGTTGCCAACCCTGAGGGCCAGACTAGAGGCTATATATAAGCATATTTAATTGATATACTAAAGATTTAATTACTCCAGTGACCAGTTATAATGAGAACAACTCACTTCAAGTCGAGGTGGTTGGAGAAAACATTGTTTTGGCATTATTATGTGCATGCCATATAATTCTTTAGCTGACTTTTGCTGGGTTTTCAAAGTGGATTGGACTAAATCTTCAATAACTCCCAGCTGGCAAAGTCTTTGGTGTCAGGTTGGAGATGATAAAAGTAATTTGTTTACTTTTATCTTGTCTTTGTCCCAGGCAAATGATCTCTGAACCCTGGACTTCAGTATGACATACCTAAGCATATGTCAGGGATTCAAGTAACACCCCCAACGAAAGAAGACTCCGAGGCTTGAGTTTCTTCAAAGTTCAATTTTATTAGAGATGTCATATTGGCACATCTGGGAAAACCTGAATCTGAAAATTTCCAGGTTTTCCCCACCCAGTTCAAACCCCTGCCCAGCACCCACACGTCCATCACATGATCCAATCAGGCACCATCCAAAACTGGAGATGCCTCCCAGTCACATCATCGCAGCTGCAGGGCCAGGTGTCCTTGACTCTCTGAGAAAAGAGTGTTATTTTGACTATGTTTTTCACACATGCTCTATATAACCCCCCTCCCATTTTCCCACAGTAGAAAATGTGGCAGGCCTGAAGGCCCAGTGTAAAAGATGGCTTCCAGGTCTGACAGCATATCACTTTTCTTAACTCCCTAAGAACTAGTGATTGTGGAAAGAAGTGAGAAAGTGAAGGGCCAAAGATGAATCTGAAGATCAGTTTTTGTAAACGCAAACAATTCAGAGAGACACAGAAAGCCTTAGTCAAAATGGACTTTCCAACAATGGATCCCTGCCATGTGATTCCACTGAGACCATTTCTGAATATATTTCATGGCATTGTCCCAAGGGTGCTTTTTCAAGAGAAAGAAAAACAGTTGCCTCTTGAAAAAGCACCTTTGGGACAACTATGACCTGGATGACTGATCTCCAGAGATTCTCACCTGGATGGGAATCCCCAGAGACCCTTCATGGTATGTATGCTCAATTGTTTTCCTTTCTTTTTAGGTTTTGTTTAAGATGTTTCTTGGAACTGCCAACTTCGGTGAAGCTGCTCACTTCATCTCTACCCTTGGCTTCTTCAACTTGATTTTCCTTTCCATCACTCCCATCATCTTGTACTTTACCAAAGTGGAATACTGGTCACCCTTTTCAGCTGTGCCATGGGGCTTTCTGTGTGGAATTGCAGGCCTCTGGCTGGGTACGTGTCTGAGCAAATGTTTCCGTATCCCAGTGCTTCTTTCAACTTTACTTGCAGCAGAATCTTTGGGTCATTTTGGTTTACTCTTTGTCAGTTTATAAGAAAATCTGGCCTTTTCATTCTGCAGCTGCATAAATTTCTGGGCATCTTTTTAGATAGAAGAGAATCCTTAGAGGAGGAAAGTTTATTTATTTATCAAATTTGTTTGCTGCCCATCTCATGATTCAAGATGCTTCTGAATGGTACACACAGAGAGAGAGAGAGAGAGGGAGGGAGGGAGGGAGGGAGGGAGGGAGGGAGGGAGGGAGGGAGAGAGAGAGAGATTAAAATTAGAAAAATTAAAAGAAATTAAAAAACAAGGGTTTGGAGGGGGAGAGCTGGGTTACCATCTCTGTTAGTGCACCAACCACCTCCAATCAACAGTTTCTCCTAACTTGTTTAGTACTAAAATGCCACTTTTTAACGTAGAAGTTACAAATTTAGTAGCATTGTGTAATTCAGCATTTTGTAATACATACACACACATATACATACATACACCGGACGATCAGATGCTGGGTACTGCAAAAAGAGGATGGTTTAGATAAGTTTATCGGGATTTAAATGAGTTAATTTCAGTCTTGCAGGTTGAAATCTAGTTATTGTGTGAGAGAGGTCTTCACTTTCTCCTTTTCTTTTTTCTTTCATAGCTTTCAACATTTTGGTGAATGTTGGTGTTGTGCTTACATATCCAATCTTAATATCTATTGGGACAGTACTCAGTGTTCCTGGCAATGCAGGTACAAATGATGGATGGCAATGATTTTTTTTTTTAAAAAAGTATAGCGATAAATTCATTTTATTAGTTTCTTCTGTACTGTTGGAATAGATCTCCAGTACTTCTATAGAGGAAACACCAGATTCTTCATAAAAAATTTCCAAGGAATAGCACAGAGAAGGGAATGCCATCCTAGTGCAAAAGGATGCGAGATTAATCAGGGCAAGCAGAGAACATTCTGAGAGATGCTAAGAGTGAATTTAACTAGATATACACCTCTTCAGCATATATGCAAATTCTAGTGGAGACAGAAATCCAGCTTTAACTAATTACTCCCAAGCACTACATAAAATGCATGTGCCTGTGTGCTTCTTTGACTTTGATCCATGGCCCATTAGCCTCTAAAGTTCTTGGAAGATGTAACAGCCTCTCATCACCTTAGGCCCTGACTGAGATGTGTTTTGCCTGCTCCTCAGCCAAACTGATTTTCATAGCCTGCTTAGCTATTAAACTGTCTCCTGATCTTCATACACTGAAGCTCCAAGAAATCAGGATGCCTATGAATGTTCCACAGTGGTCACCCCAAATCAGCTGGTGGGAGGAACACATTTCTGCAAGACAGGCAGACCTTTATCCTAACTCTAATATAATATAACTCCTGTCATATTCTATCATTGCTGTGATTTCAGGTGAACAAAACTGATGATACCAGTGTGTCCTATTACACTAGGGGTCTCCAACCTTGGCAACTTTAAGACTTGTGGACTTCAGCTCCCAGAATCCCAGAACTCTCAGATTTGAAGTCCACAAGACTTAAAGTTGCCAAGGTTGGAGACCCCTGTCCTATACTATAGATTCAGTGTGAGAGAGCGAAAAGGGTTGTTTTAGCAAACTGAATTAGGGACCCCAAAGTCAGTGAAAGATTCTTCTGCTGAATTCCAATTCTTGGGGAAATCCTTATGTTCAAGATGGGCAGCCATGCAGTCTGTTTTTCTGGTGATTGATGGTGGCCAGAAAAAATTGTGGGCACCATCCAAAAATAACATAACTAGGTTGAAAACGTTTCCTCCTTTACACTGAAAAATTATTAAAATGGTTGTCTCCTTTTGTCTCCCTTCCCCGTCATTGAGTTGACAAATAGAGAAGGGATATTTTGATTCATTCTTTTTGCATCCCCCATCCCCCAGCTGTTGATCTCCTCAAACGTGAGGTGATTTTTAGTGTCGTCCGATTGGGAGCCACCATCTTCATCTGCCTTGGGTTCCTGCTAATGCTTCTTCCTGAGGAATGGGATGAAATTACACTGAGATTTATCAACAATTTAAAAGAGAAGAAAAGTGAAGAGCATGCTGAAGACGTGACTGATTCAAACATTCACTTCAGGAGCAGGAGTAGAGCGAATGGGACGGTGTCTATACCGCTGGCTTAGAGCTGGTGATTGCACGACCATGTATATTCTGTGAATATGATTTAATAATTTTTTTCTCACCCACCTGTACACTAAAAAGGACAGTGATGTTAAAGACCAGGGATGGATTATAAATTTAATGCTCAACACATTGGTATGTAAATGATTTACATTTGTACACTTGTCCAGCAGTAGGTGAAAATAACCACAATAAATTCCTTTTAAAAAAAAATAAAAACAAAAGAAAATGTTTTTTGTACTTTGTTAGATGGTTCACAGAAAAAAAAAACATCTTTAAATCAAATCCAGAACTCAGTTTAAGAATTAGGCAGATGGATATTGACCGGTGGCAGCAGTTTTGTTATTCTTGGGTGATTCAGTCATTGAGTCTTATTAAAATTCCCTCTGGTATATCATGTGCTGAATTGTGTGTAGCGTGTGCAAATGCCATAGCAGGTTTATCCAGCCTATTTAGCCTTCAGCATTTCTGGAAGATGCAATCACAGCAGATCTAAATGGGTGTAAAATCAGGAAAGGCTGTACTGAGAAAGTACAAGATCCAAATCATTACTTTTCCAGTTCCGGTTGCTTCATTCTACTATCATCACAAACATTCCAGCTAGTCCAATTACTAGCCATAGGTGTGTGCAGGGAGGGTCAGGTAACAAAATGTGTGTTGTAATATCATTTGGCCTTTTGTTTTGTTGTTCTGGTTAGTAGCAGATGTTTGTGGGACTAATTAAGCTAAGTTTCAGACACTGCAATTTTGACACATAGCACAGATAAAATCCCAGGGGGTGAAATTCAGCATGTTCTGACAGGTTCTGGAGAACCAGTAGCAGAAATTTTGAGTAGTTCAGAGAACTGGCAGATACCACCTCAGAGTGGAGTGGGAATGGAGATTTTGCAATATCCTTCCCCTGCCATGCCCACCAAGCCATGCCCACAGAACCGGTAGTAAAAAAATTGAATTTCACCACTGACATATCCCAACACCGGCATATAGCATGTGTTCATGCTTTCTAGGTTATCATGCCATCCAAAATGAAATTGTAGCAATTCCAAGTCATTGTAACGACTTGTAAGTTTCTTGTAACCTAGATTTCCAGTTTGACAGTTCTTTCATTTTTGGATGTCACATTCTAAGCCATAAAACTTACTAAACCTTACTGTGTACAATATAGAATGAAATGGCAATAGCAACAGCAACTTAGACTTATATACCGCTTCACAGTGCTCTACAGCCCCCTCTAAGCAGTTTACAGAGTCAATAACACATTGCCACCAACAATCTGGGTCCTCATTTTACTGACCTGGGAAGGATGGAAGGCTAAGTGAACCCTAAGCCTGGTGAGATTCATACTTTACAGGCTGGGCAATGGCATTTTGAACTAAAAATGTCAAAACAAATCTGGTCATCCGTAGATCTGTCAATAATTCTAGACTCCTGGAGTTAAAAGGGCCATTTAGATTACTGAGGCTGACTCACTGCTCTGAGCAGGAATGCAAATTAAAGCATGGCCAATGGTCATCCAGCCTCTGCTTGAACAGGAATGCAGCAGGAGACTCCACCATGTCTTTCAATCAGTTCCATTGTCAAATTGCTCTTAAGAGCCGCGGTGGCGCAGTGGTTAGAGTGCAGTACTGCAGGCTACTTCTGCTGATCACCTGCTGTCTGCAATTTGGCAGTTCAAATCTCACCAGGCTCAAGGTTGACTCAGCCTTCCATCCTTTTGAGGTTGGTAAAATGAGGACCCAGAATGTCGTGGGCAATATGCTGACTCTGTAAACTGCTTAGAGTGGGCTATAAAGCACTGGGAAGCGGTATATAAGTCTAAGTGCTATTGCTTAACTGCTTGAAAATACAATCTTTATTTAACTGGAATTTGCCTTCCTGTAATTTAAAATATCTTTCCAAGTTCTCTATTTTGGAATGATTAAAAAAACCCAGGCTATTCTAATTTGTTTGAATCCTTCTTAAGGCATAATATCCAGAACTGATCATAGTACTCAAAGCAGGTTTTAACCAAGATTGAATAAATTGTCACGGTGATTTGAAACTGAGTTGATGCAGCCTAAAATTGCCTTTGTCAATTCATACTTCAGCACTACTTCATTCTTGAAATAATCCTTTTCTTATGGCCTTTTGCCAACTCCAGATATCATAGTCCTTCAATCACTAATATGAATGGGTTTTTTTGTTACTTTCCTTCTATACCTACCATGGGCCAATGCTCTATCCCAGGATTCCTATTTAATTAAAAATCCACATTTGATACAAACAATTTCACATCTCATTTGGACCACTGTCTGAAAAAGCTTAAGGTTGCACAATTATTAGGTTCAAAATCACCTGCCCAAAGAAGAAGGGGGAAGAAAACCTACTTCTAACTCCTTAATGACAGGTTGCATTAAGCATTCTCAAATATTATAAATTATTAATCCAGCCTAATCTGTGGAAACTCACTGGGTGACCTTGGGCAGTCCCTCTCAATTCAACTTGCAAGGGTGGCTGAGGAATTTTGGGAGTTGCAATTCACACAGCTTAAAATTGCTAAGGTTGAGAAACACTGATCTATGTACCCAATGCCATGCCATCTGATGGCAGTCAAAAGACTCTCTTATGTATTCATTGGGTGGGATGCTAAAGCTTGTGCTGACAACATCACCTAAATGGTCAGGGCTCCACAAGGGGAGTGTTAGAATTTTGGGGCAAGCAGCAAATCTTGTTTTGTTTTCATTTTCTTTCTTTTTGCTAATACCTTAGGGCCAGTAGTGGTTAAGGCATCAGGCAAGAATTTGGAAGTCTTTGAATTCTAGCCCCACCTTAAGCACAAAGCCAGCTGGGTGATCTTGGACCAGTCAGTTTCTTCCAGCCCTAGAAAAGAGACAATGGCAAACTTCTTCTGAAAAGCTTGCCAAGAAAACTTCAGGGACTTGTCTGAGCCTCTCGGAATCAGAGATGATTGAACAGAAGGAAGAAAAAAACCCCTAAAGAAATAAATGTAACCTTTTCTTCTTTCCCCCAAACAATTGGAAATCAGACCTTGTTTCTCAGTGGTTTATTGCTGACACATGTTACAATTTCCTAGGTTCTGAAGGAATCCACAGAAATGGGGGTTGCGATGAAACACATCCTGGAAGTCAGGGCTTGTCAATTCCTGCGGCATTTTGTGCACCAGAAGGCGCCTGCCAGTGTCTCCAGAAACTGACTCTTGGCTGCAGTTCTGGTTACCGTCTTAAAAGGCTGAGCTCAGAGAGAGGGAGAGAGAGAGGCTGATTTGCCCCATATGTGAGAAAAGAACCAGACAGCTTCTCTTGTGCAGGCAAAACTCAATCATCTAGAAGTGCAGAAATCTGCTAACTTAATTTTTGTTAGACAAAACTGCCTCTGGGCTCTAAGAATAGGAAGAGGAGAGAGAGAAAAATGCAGTTTGACAAATGAGGCAGCTGCGAGATTACATTCTTCGGCACGTAAGGGAGGATCTCAGCCTCTCCCTGAAAGCAAAACAAAACGTGTCGTGAATAATGCAAGCTGCAGAACTATCCCAGGACTTAATGCATTTCTGAAAAGGCAGGAAAGAAGCCATCGCAACAGTAACTCTCTTGCACAGGGATGAACATGGCAAGCTTTTATTGCTGTTGAAACAAATCTTCCCTTGAAGCACATGATGGATGAGACTGAACTTAAAACAGAAGACCCAATGAACTCTATGGTGCCTCACAATCATCATCATCATCTTTTAATGACCTGATAATCCCTCGCGGGGTGGAGTCTGGGCAACTGAATAGAGCTAGCAGAGTGTTTAATGGCTGGATGCCCTCCCTATCGCTATGATGCATTCTTATAAATTGAAATGAACACTGAAGAAAGCACTCTCAATAGCTTGCAAAACCAACCATTCATTCATCTTCCTTTGATCGCAACACAGAGATGGAGTAACTTAGGAAATACACAAGTAGTGCTATGTGTGCAACTCCCATGCCCTGGTCCTCCAGGGGAGGCTGTGGCAGGTAAGGAAAATTAAAGGTAAAGGTTCCCCTCGCACATATGTGCTAGTCGTTCCCAATTCTAGGGGGCGGTGCACATCTCCGTTTCAAAGCCAAAAAGCCAGCGCTGTCCAAAAATGTCTCCGTGATCATGTGGCCGGCATGACTAAATGCCAAAGGTGCACAGAACACTGTTACCTTCTCACCAAGGTGGTCCCTATTTTTCTACTTGCATTTTTACATGCTTTCGAACTCTAAGCTGGCAGAAGCTGGGACAAGTAATGGGAACTTACTCCGTTACGTGGCACTAGGGGTTCGAACTGCTGAATTGCTAACCTTCCGATCGACAAGCTCAGCATCTTAGCCACTGACCCACCAGAATCCTGTAAATAAATCTGGTGCCTTTTGCTCTGATACCGATCAGACAACCAACTCCTGAAATTCAAGATTGTGCCCTGTCTTGGATCACTTTCCATTTTTTCACTTTTTAAAACCACCCCAGTACAGGAAGTCCTTGAATTAAAACCACAACTGGGATCAGCATTTCTATTTCATAGCAAGGTGGTTGTTAATAATTCACACCCGGTTTTATGATATAAAATTTTGGCCACAGTTATTAAGCAAGTCACTGCAATTTTAAATGAATCATACAGTTGTTAAGTGAATCCAGCTTCCCTCATTTATCTTGCTTGTTGGAAGCTGGCTGGGAAGATCAGAAATTGTAACCACATGATCTCGTGATGCTTCATCTTTTGAACATACATGCTGGTTGCCAAGTGCCCAAATTTTGATTCTGTCATAATATGGATGCTGTGATAATCATAAATATAAGAGTCATGGGGGTGCAGTGATTAGAATGCAGTATTGCAGGGCTAACTCACTGCTCACTCCAGGAGTTCAATTCTGAGTGGATCCAGGTTCACCCAGCCTTCCATCCTTCCGAGGTCAGTAAAACGAGGACCGAGATTGTTGGGGGCAAGAGGCTGACTCTGTAATCCACTTAGAGAGGGCTGTAAAGCACTGTGAAGTGGTATATAAGTCTAAGTGCTGTTGCTACAAGGACTGATTGTAATCCACATTTTTTCAGTGTTGTTATAACTTTGAACAATTGCTAAACAAACAGTGGTAAGTCAGGGACTAACTGTAATAGATAATAGCACATTTAAGTATATTTTGATAGTTGAAACAATCTGTTATTATCTCTGATGATTAGTTTTTGTTATGACTAAGAGCTCATCAGGGAATTGCATGGCTGTGTAGAAAGTTAGCACCTACCCCTCTTCTTAATGAATATTAAAAAGACAGAATATTATACCTCCCTGGATGAGAAAAGGAGAAACATGCTCTTGGAAAGCAGCTCCCACCTTTCTTAATAGCCCCCAAAAGGCTGGGCCACCTTATTTACAACACAAAAGACCTTCCCCCTCAGGACATAATAGGATTAGCCCTCTACCCATCTCATCACATGACACCTGAGAAGATTACATCACCCAGCAAGATTCAACCAAACCTGGGACTCAAGACAATCTACAAAGTTACCCCTGTATGACCTCATGGGAGTCTGACAACCAATCAGGATACAATTCTTGCCTCAGGAACAGGAAGCAAGTTCAAAGCCCAACAGAGGGTATAAACCTCTCTCCCTCTCTCACCCATGTGTTTTTTTTGCCCAGGACCTCAAACCATGTGGTCCTGTCCACCATTAAACCATCTTTCCAAGCAGTCTCCATGGTTCCAGTGCCTTTCTTCCCACTTGGAACTGAACCCAGATGGGCATTTCTTCCAACAGCTGAATAAAGGTTTGGACTTGAGTCCTAAATCCTCTTGTTTCCAGTGCATCACTTATCACAAACCATGATGTGGTTTGCTAGTATATGGTAGGCTGTTGTTGTGATCCAGCCCAGTGGTGGGTTTCAAAAATTGTTCGAACCTACTTTGTGGGTGTGGCCTCCTTTGTGGGAGTGGCTTGCCACCCATGTGACCGGATACGAAGATGCCGACAACACTTGTCAGAACCACCTTAAATTACCTCACACACAGCACTGGCATGCATAAGAATATGATGTAAACTTGTTTTTTAAAAGGCATCTTTGGTTTGCGTTAAAACAACTTCAACACATGCAATGTTCTGATTGTACCACAAATGCAGTAGTCATCCTTACCTTTCACAGAGGCACAGAGTTTTATAAATATGAGCATGATAGTGTAGAATAATCATATTCAAGGACTAATGGTGGGTTTAAAAATTTTTTGGAACCTCTTCTGGGTCCACTGGTGGAACCGCTTCTAACCGGTTCGGTAGATTTGATGAACCGGTTCTACTGAATAGGTGCGAACTGGCAGGAACCCACCGTTGATCCAGTCATTAAGGTACAATCATGGCTTATGTTGTAGGTAAACCTAGCTAAATGTGTTTGTTCAGCAAGCCATGATTCAATAGGCTGTGGTTTAACATTGTACACCCGAAAGATGAATGAGAGAATTTCAGCATTTAAATGGAAAGGGCAGAGGGAAGGATGCACATATAATATATAGGCTGTTGGATCAGAAAGATTCTATCTTCACTTTTACATCATCCCTACATAATCCAGCAGGACATAATTTAAAACAGATACAGGATCAAACTTTCAGCCGTGAATTGTCAATTTTAAACCCTTATTTAGCTTGCTGCATTGTAGGAGGAGTTTGCTTATTTTTTCTGACTAACAAATATTATTCAAAGGCAAAACCTATTATGAATCATGGAAGCCTTTTAATAAAATTAGTTGGAAAAGATTAACTTCCTGGCTCTTTCTAATTTTGGACTGTAAAGAGAACAATCTTTTATGAACGATCAAGCAGCAAAAGAAAAGGCATTGCTTTTATGTCAAACACATTTGAGAGAAAATAACTTAGTCCTTCACAATGAAATCCTTGAAAATAACGACGTAAAGCTGAGTATTTTAAGCTCTAACTCACTGATTAAAGCACACTGAAAGCTCCTGATCTTATGGCAAAAACATTCAATTATGGAGCCCGGCACACTGTGAAAGGACTAGGAGGCTGTAGTCTTTTCCTCTCCCTTTTCCCACCTGCAAGAAGTCCCCCCTTTTTTGCCCTCACTACCCAGCAATAATCTCCATTCAGTCAGGAAAGGAGAGTTATCCACGCAGTGACTACTCTGCAGTATAACTATGAAGTCGGTGAAGCGTGAAGAGAGTTTTTATGTGGGTGAGTAACCTATATTGGGGAAAGTCAGTAAGAGTGGTGCAGTTCATTCTTGCGCTTTGCAGAAGGACTAAAGGCATCATTTCAGGCCCTCCCTAACCATCAGCACCGGAACTGTGGGGGAGTAACAAAAATGCCAGAGAAAACAATCCATCCAATGCAGATTTATGATGGGGACAGGGGCCAATGGAACAGAGGAAGCATCCTGAGACTAGAACTGATTGTTTATTCATCTAGTTCTGTGATGGCAAACCAGAGGTGGGCACGCAGTACCCTCTCTGTGGGCACGCAAGCTGTCATCCCAGTTCAGCTCTGCTGCAGTTGCACGCGTGCATCCCGCCAGCCAGCTGGGCTTCGGGTCTCTGCTGCTCATGCATGGGGGCAGGGCACATGCATTGGGTGCATGCATGCACGGAAGGGAGGAGAGTATGCGGGGGGCTGTGTGTGCATGTGCGGGGCATGGCATGTACAGTGGGCACACACATGCACAGAGAGATGGGGAGCATACAGAGGCATGCATGCATGTGCAAGGGAGGGGCGTATGTGTGGGGGCATGCACATACATAGGGGTGGGGCACATGGGTGGGGGGCATAAGCGCATTGCATTTTGGGGGTTCGGGCGCGTGCTTTGGGCACTCTGTCTGGAAAAAGTTAGCCAACACTGATCTACTTCATAGGCAAGGCCTCTCTAATATACTGTTAACTCCCTTAGTGCCCACCAAACTCCCTGTGCAATCTGACTCTTAAAAAGATTTAACCTTTTATTTCTGAAAGCGATAGTACTGCTCTGTGGAAGTGACAGGACCATCCCATATTGGGCTAGGGAGGCCTCACCCGAAAACTGCATCTACTTCTGGTCACCATGATAAAAAAAAGATGCTGAAGCCCTAGAAAGAGTGCAGAGAAGAGTGACAAAAATAATAAGGGGTCTGGAGGCTAAATCGTATAATGAATCATACAAGGGAACTAGGTAAACAGTGGAGGGGGGAGGTGAGTAAGGGGGCTGGGAACATTTTTGGCTAGAGTTACTCATGTTACTCTTCTCTCCCCCCCCCCCGCCCACTGCAATGTATGTTTATTCTAATGAAAAGAAGGCTCAGGGGAAACAGTTGCAGAGAAGAGGGTGTCAATTTCCTCTCCATAGCACCTGAGGGCAGAACAAGAAGTAATGGGTGGAAGCCCATCAGATGGAAATTCAAATTGGAAATAAGGAAGAATGTCCTGACAATGAGAACAATTAGTCAATAGAAAAGGTTGCTGGAGGTTTTCAAGAAAAGATTGAACAACCATTTGTCTGGGATGATATAAGCTCATGATGGCGAATCTAACGCATGTGTGCCACAGGTGACATGCAGAGGCCTCTCTGGCACGGGAGCCCCAGCTGCGATCCACCAAGCATGTGCTGCTGGCAAGTTGATTTTCGGGTCTCTGCAAAATCCTTGTGTTGTATAGTAAAAGTTAGTCCTCGCTGTTACGAATGACAGCTCGGCAGCAGCCAGGCGCGTCTTAGCCAATCAGACGCGCCTGTCAGTTGCCGGGCTGTCAGGCGCGCGAGTCTGCGGAACTATAAAAGGCAGACTCGTTCAAACTGTCAGTTGTTCAGCACCAGAGCAAACGAACACTCCAGTCCAGCTGGAGCTGCTTCTCTGCCTCTTTCTACACAGATCATCCTTCTGTTGCTACATTGTTAAACCAGCACCCTGCCTGGTTGTTTTCTGTTACTGTTACAAGTTGTGTTAAAATAAATTGGTTACAGAGTTACTGGACACGAGCCTCTGTCTCATTCCTGAAGATATAATACTGGCGACGAGGACTGGGGACCTGTAACCAGAAGAAAAAGGAACCAACTGCCACTTCTAGTCACATCGTCTACACTCCAACCAACTGCTATGGCCGGAATGCCAATGTTTGCCCCTTTTGGGGTTGGAGGTGAAACCTGGGAGGCATTTCTTGAACGGTTTGAATGCTTTTTAATCGCTAACAACCGTCAAGGTCAGTCTCAAGCGAGGAAATGTGGGTTCTTCCTTACGGCTTGTGGCCCAGAAATGTTTGCCACCGCAAGGTCCTTTGCCGCCCCTAGAGCGGTGTACGACCTCACCTGGCAAGAACTAACAGACGGATTGCAGGCATACTACGCACCTACTCCATCTCAAATAGCCAGACGCTTCGCTTACCGCAGGTGAGTCCAAAAGCCTGCAGAAATGGTAAATCAATTTTTGCAAGCCTTGAGAGTTGCTGCAGCGCAGTGTGAGTTCCCAGATCTTGAGGCAAATCTCGCAGAGCAATTCGTCTGTGGCCTAAAGGATATTTTTCTCAGGCGTAGACTTTTGGGCAAGCCTAAGGTCACATTAGCTTATGCCATAGACGAGGCTCGCGCTGCGGAGTTGGCAGATTCATCCTCCAACGAAATAGAACGCTACCTCGCGCAGATGACGGTTGCTGGAGGGTTACCTGCCACTCAAGCCTCAACCGTTCCAACTCCTCCTCCGCTCCAGCAGCCAACGTACATTGCAAATCTAATTGATGAGCTAGCCCCCCTGCCTGACTATCTACAACAACTTCAGGTAGATAGACTTGGAGCACAACCCTGCCGTCAGCAGCCTCGACAGAGTCAAGCCATCAGCCGTTTCCCTTCAAACTCCTCTGCTTGCATTGGCTGTGGCGGAGCGCACGCCCGGGCTAATTGCCCCTTCAAGGCAGCGGTTTGCCGCCGCTGCGGGAAGAAAGGACATTTAGCCCATGTCTGCAAGGCTTCACTTCCTACTCCTTCTGCAGCAATCGAGCCACCTCCTCCATATGGTCCTCCTCCACCCCCGCCGAAGAGCTCGCAGCAGCGGAAACCTGCTCAGCGTCAAGACAAATGCTTTAACATCAATCAAGCTTCTTCGTCCCTGCATGACACCTCCATCAACTCATCCTCACAGGGTATGGACAAAATCAATATTAAAATACTGATTGAAGGGAAGCCGTGTCAGATGGAAGTGGACTCCGGCTCATCAAAATCCCTTCTTTCTTGGGACACTTTTTCTATGCTGTGCCCCCACGTGAAACGTTGTCACTTGTCACCCCTTAACGCAATTTTAACAGACTATCAAGGCTCCCATATCTCTATCCTTAGTTCATATGCCTTGAAGGTTTCTTATGGCAAGTTTTGCGCTGTTTTACCTGCTTTAATTGTTCAGAAACCCTTACCAGCAATTCTGGGGTTAGAATGGTTTTCTCCCTTGGGTATCTCCCTTCAGGGGATTCATTCTACTGCGGACACGCCCCCAGACATAGCAGCAGTCTTGTCAGACTATGCTGATATCTTTGATGGCCAGCTAGGCCATTACAAAGGCAGCCCTATATCCCTTAGCTTGGACCCCCAGGTTGCACCAATCAGACTGAAGGCCCGCAGGGTGCCCTTTGCATTAAGGCCAAAGGTTGAAGCTGAGCTCGATAAGCTCGTGGCGCAGGGCATACTGGAGCCCGTCGACCACTCACCTTGGGAGACCCCCATTGTGATTGCGGTGAAGGCCGACGGCTCCATTAGGATCTGCGCTGACTATAAGTCGACCATCAACCTTGGCCTTCAGGCAAACCCCTATCCAGTCCCTGTTGTACAGCACCTGCTCCATTCCTTGGGGCAGGGCCGTATTTTCGCTAAACTGGATATGGCGCAGGCCTACCAGCAACTCCCTGTGGATGACGATGCGGTGGCTGCCCAAACCATCATCACCCACCGGGGGGCTTTCCGTTGTTGCCGCCTTCAATTCGGCGTTTCCGTTGCCCCGGGGATTTTCCAGAGCCTCATGGAACGTCTGCTCCATGGGCTCCCTGGAGTGGTACCTTACTTTGATGACGTCCTGATCGCTGCTGACAGCCGCTCAGACCTCATCAAAGTACTGAGGAAAGTCCTCGACCATTTCAGGGGCGCGGGTCTTAAATTTAAACGCAGCAAATGTTTCTTTGCTGTGCCCCAAGTGGATTTCCTGGGCTTCACAATTGATGCCCAGGGAATTCATCCTACCCCTTCTAAATTGGCAGCTATCAGGAACGCTCCCACTCCTACTACAAAGGCGCAGCTCCAATCGTTCCTGGGGCTTCTAAATTTCTATGCGCCTTTCATCCCTCACAAGGCATCACTAGCCGAGCCGCTACATCGGTTGCTCGACCGATCCGCGCCTTGGCAATGGGGCAGCCGCGAAGCGCATGCGTTCACGGCTGTCAAATCCCTGCTGACGTCAGAGGCAGTCTTAGTGCAATATAGCGACAAGATGCCCCTGACTCTAGCATGTGATGCCTCCCCCGTCGGTTTGGGGGCTGTTCTGAGTCACGTCCTGCCCAACGGCTCAGAAGCCCCCATAGCTTTTTATTCCAGAACACTGTCCTCGGCTGAGAGGAACTACAGCCAGATTGACAAGGAGGCTCTGGCTGCAGTGTCTGGAATCAAAAAGTTTCACGACTACCTATACGGGCGGCACTTCACCCTATTCACAGACCATAAGCCACTCCTTGGGCTACTGGCTGGTGATAGACCGACCCCTCCTATCCTGTCCCCAAGGATGACCCGCTGGACGGAGTTCTTAGCGGCGTATTCTTACGCCCTGTGCTACCGTCCGGGCAAGCAAATAGGGCATGCAGATGCCCTTAGTCGCTGCCCTCTTCCGGACACGGAAGATCAAGCGGTTCCTTGCCGTTCTGTTCTGGCAATTGCTCAGTTAGAATTGCCATTGACTTCTACCGATGTGGCCGCCTACTCTCGGTCTGACCCCACACTGTCACAGCTGTTGAACTGGGTCCTGAGAGGCTGGCCTGCGGGTGAGTTACCACCTCAGTTCAAGCACTTCAAGAACAGACAGTGGGAGCTTTCTATACATTCAGGCTGCCTACTGTGGGGCGACCGTGTGGTCATCCCAACGGTCCTCCGACAACAGATTCTGCAACGCCTCCATGAAAGTCACCCCGGAGTAAGCAGAATGAAGGCCCTTGCTCGCAGTTTCGTTTGGTGGCCAGGGTTAGATGCAGAGATCGAAGCCTGGGTCGCCAAATGCGAAACCTGCCAGCAGTCCCGACCATTTCCTCCTTCCTCTCCCTCCCGGGAATGGGAGATGCCTCGGGGTCCCTGGTCTAGAATACATATAGATTTCGCTGGCCCCTTTCACGGCCAGACTTTCCTTATAGTTGTGGATGCGTACTCTCGATGGGTGGAAGTATTGCTCATGCACTCCACCACATCTGACAGTACTGTGCGAGCCTTGCGACGATTGTTCGCAACCCACGGGTTGCCGGACACAGTAGTGTCCGACAACGGCCCGCAATTCACGTCTACAACGTTCCAGACATACCTGGCCGAGCAAGGGGTCCGCCACACGCTGGTTGCCCCTTACCACCCGGCCAGCAATGGCCGAGCGGAAAGGGCGGTTAGATCTGCCAAGGAGGCTTTGGGCCGTCTAAACCGTGGAGACTGGCAGGCAAGGGTGGATGCTTACTTATTGGCACAGCACTCCACACCTTGCCCCCTGACACAGAAAAGCCCCGCGGAGATGTTGATGGGCAGGCGCCTGCGGACCACCCTGGATAGATTGCATCCCGTCTATTCAGGAATTCAGTCTGGCAACCTGGGGCTTCCAACCCCCTCCCGCACTTTTAAGCCTGGGGACCTGGTTTGGGCTAGAAACTATGGAGGAGAGATGAGATGGGTGCCCGCAATTATAACCGAAATAACAGGGCCCGTTTCCTACAGGATTCGAGTTTCAGATGGATCAACCTGGAGAAGACACCTGGATCAATTGAGACAACGACGGTCATCAGAAAATGATTCTCAAGCTGACATGCAAGGTCCTGGCTTAACCGTTTCTCAGCCAGACCTGAATCTGCAACCGCAGTTAAATAACCACAACTCTCCAGCCTTCTCCAATCCAGGCCAGCCTAGCTCAGTATCACAGCCCAGCAGTGCTTCTCAATCCGGAGTCGAAAACCCCAACCCATTACGTTTAGGCCAACATAGACCTAGCCTTTCCCTTCCAGAGGCCGCCTACTGGCCTAGTCACAAGCCGTCAACATCCTCGGCCGCGCCCCCTTCGCCCAGCTTACCATTCAGTGGGAGTCATCCATTCAGGGTTCCTCTGCCTTCAGACGTCACCTGGAGCTTCACTCCCCAAGGGGAGGAGCTCAGGCAGGGACATCACTGCGATGATCTGCCTGCAATGCAATTGCGGCGTTCGGGGCGTGTCCGCCGTTCTCCTGTATACTTACAAGACTACGCGTGTGCAAACATCACGCATGCGCACAGCTGGGGGGGAAGAAGTGTTGTATAGTAAAAGTTAGTCCTCGCTGTTACGAATGACAGCTCAGCAGCAGCCAGGCGCGTTTTAGCCAATCAGACGCGCCTGTCAGTTGCCGGGCTGTCAGGCGCGCGAGTCTGCGGAACTATAAAAGGCAGACTCGTTCAAACTGTCAGTTGTTCAGCACCAGAGCAAACGAACACTCCAGTCCAGCTGGAGCTGCTTCTCTGCCTCTTTCTACACAGATCATCCTTCTGTTGCTACATTGTTAAACCAGCACCCTGCCTGGTTGTTTTCTGTTACTGTTACAAGTTGTGTTAAAATAAATTGGTTACAGAGTTACCGGACACGAGCCTCTGTCTCATTCCTGAAGATATAATACCTTGTGTGCCGAGCAATATAGAAGTCATCCATATACATCCAACTGTACAAGTCATCCATATACATCCAACAGGAACAGGAAGTGCCTCACAGGAGCAGATAGAGGTAAATCCTAGAGAGGCAGGAAATGCATCACTGAACAATGGAGATGAATGCTAGAGAGGAATAAAGCTGTATACAAAGTCAAGATAACTGCTGTGGTAGCGTAGCATCGTGCACGTGCTTTCGGCACGTGAGGATCAAAAGTTAGCCATCACTAGTATAAGCAGTCCTATTTTAAGCAAGGGGATTTGGATTAGAAGACCTCCAAGGTCCTTTCCAGCCCTGTGATTCTATTAGAGATTCCCAGTCATCCAGGTCATGGTTTGTCCCAAAGGTGTTTTTTTCAGGGGGCAACTGGACTTTCTTGTTTTTTCTTTGAAGACGTTTTGCTTCTCATCCAAGAAGCTTCTTCAGCTCTGACAGGATAGTGGGGAACGGAAAATCCTTCCATTACTATGATTCTATGATTCCTTAAGAATAAAAAAGAACTTAAAGAGAAAACTGGCATATGTAAAACTGTGCACCAGACATTAGTACCTCCTATTATTTAGTAACACCACAGACTTCACAAAGGTTAATAGAGATTTGGAGTTCATTCATAACCAGTAAATAGGTGCTTTGTAAAGAATCAGCCCTCAAGGCAGGTTCTTTGTCACATTTGCTCATAATTCAAAACGTGTCCCCAACTGAAAAAGGATACTTGTTCCCAATCTAATGCAATACTTGGGATGTACTGCCAATTTTACTTTTTATTTAGCTCCTGGAAAAAGCAAAGAATGATGTATTCTAGCCCACATTTTTGAAAGATTATGCATTTGGAAATGTTACAGGGGTTCTTCAATTTAATTTTAACCAACATGAAAGTTGGGCAACTTTGGGGTTACATAGGCTCCAGAATTCTATTTTTGCATCCCCCAGAACAAACCCAGATTATGTCAGTTAAATTCAGTGGCAACCAATGATTTTCAGCCGTGTGATTTTTTTTCTCTTGTTTTGGGAACAAAGTAAGAACAGCAGGACTCTATGAGGCTTGGCAAACTTTGCAGATCATTTAATACCTGCTGGAAAGCTGGCACAAGACACAGAACTAGTGGACTTTGGCTTGAAACAGCAAGGCGCTTCAAATGTTCTTCAGCTGAAGTGCATCATTCCAGACAGGTTTCTAGCTCATAGGATTTGGTTTTTAGTTTCACTAGAATAAAAAAAAAATCCATGTACCAGAACCCAGACCAAAAGGGTACCATATCACGCCATTTTGAGCTCAGCGATGAGTGCTATATATATTGGGATGCAGCGGCTCAGTGGCTAAGACGCTGAGCTTGTGGATCAGAAAGGTCATCAGTTTGGCGGTTCAAATCCCTAGCGCCGCTTAACAGAGTGAGCTCCCTTTACTTGTCCCAGCTTCTGCCAACCTAGCAATTCGGAAGCATGTAAAAATGCAAGTAGAAAAATAGAAACCACCTTTGGTGGGAAGGTAACAACGTTCTGTGTGCCTTCGGTGTTTAGTCATGCCGGCCACATGACCCCGGAGACATCTTTGGACAGTGCCGGCTCTTCAGCTTTGAAATGGAGATGAGCACTGCTCCCTAGAGTCGGGAATGACTAGCACATGTGTGAGGGAAACCTTTGCCTTTACCTAATGAGTGCTATTAGTATCATGTACCATGGGGATACAGCTCCAATTGCCAAAGACACCTCTGTAAAGGTAGCCGTGCCATGATCTCCTTGCCAGAGTTCCTGAGTGGCTGAAATGGAGATTCACCTTTCCTGTTTCAAGAGCAGTGAGATTACAAAGCAGCAGAAACAGTCAGGCATCAGTAAGCTATATAAACGGGGGGCAAACACCCCCTTCCCCAGCTCTGATGATGTTATCTAATTATGTAATGAAACATCTGCATGTAAACAACAAAACTCAGAGAACACAAAGGACTTCACTGTTCAATCTTGAGTTACAGATATTCTCTTCTATTGAAACAGTAAGCTGACAGGGTTCCAAGTAACACCCCTAACGAAAGAAGACTCAGAGGCTTGAGGTTCCTCAAAGTTCCATTTTATTAGAGATGTCATATTGGCACATCTGGGAAAACCAAAATCTGAAAGTTTCCAGGTTTTCCCCATGAAAGTGAAAGTTCAAGTCCCTGCCCAGCACACACATGTCCATCACATGGCCCAATCAGGCACCATCCAAAACTGGAGATGCCTCCCAGTCACCTCATTGCAGCTGCAGGGAAAGATAGCCTTGACTTTCTGAGAAAGAATGTTATTATGGCTACATATCACCCAGACTCTGTATAACCCCCCCTCCCATTTTCCTACATTAGAGAGTGTGGCAGGCCTGAAGTCCCAAAGGTAAAAGATGGCTTCCAGGCCTGACATAAGCTAGATCAAGAGCCACATATTCCCAATTCATTGTAAGCATGATCAGAGGTCACGCCAGGAGTCAAGTGAGAAATGAACCATCAAGCGGTATAAAAATCCAGGGCTGACAACTGAACCAGACCATCAAGAGGAAGAGATCTAGCAATATAGAAATAAGTGAGGGACATGGGTGGTTTTAAAATTTGATAATAAATACATGTAGTCAATATAGCACATAAGAGCATGACATTTTTATGTCAGCTATTAGAATCTGAAACAAAACTCTTGAAAGTCCCAAATTTTAATCACTAGAATAATGTTTTTCCACCTTCGCAACTTTTTTGTTATTAGTTGCAAAGTCGTGCCCGACCCATTGCGACCCCATGGACAATGTACCTCCAGGCCTTCCTGTCCTCTACCATCCTCTGGAGTCCATTTAAGCTCACACCTACTGCTTCAGTGACTCCATCCAGCCACCTCATTCTCTGTCGTCCTTTTCTTCTTTTGCCCTTAGTCTTTCCCAGCATTAGGCTCTTCTCCAGTGGGTCCTTCCTTCTCATTAGGTGGCCACAGTATTTGAGTTTCATCTTCAGGATCCGGCCTTCTAAAGAGCAGTCAGGGTTGATCTTCTCTAGGACTGACCAGTTTGATCACCTTGAAGTCCAACGGACTCACAGAAGTCATCTCCATAGTACAAAGGCCTCGATTCTTTGTCACTCAGCCTTTCTTATGGTCCAACTTTCACAGCCACACATTGCAATTGGAAAAACCATAGCCTTGACAATATGCACTTTTGTTGGCAGGGTGATGTCTCTGCTTTTGGCAACTTTAAGATGTGTCAATTTCAGCTCCCAGAATTCCTCAGCCAGCTTTAGAAGGTGTAACTTGAAATGTTGACTGGGGAATTCGGGATTTAACATCCATACATTTTAAAGTTGCTAAATTGAGAAACACCACACCAGAGTATCTATGAAGCAGCTCTTCTTTTGAGTAAGACCTTACTTCTAAAGTCTTTTCCAAGAAAACCTGTTTCCAAGGCACACTGTTTGGATTTCTCATTTTTAAAGTGTGGAAAATAAATACAGCATTCCAAATAGAAGGAGCATGCCAGAAGCAACCACCATATCTGACGGTTTGGGATTAACTATTCTTTGGTGAATAAAAAGAAGGGTATGTTCTCAAATTCCTGTTCTGTAATTTTTTTTTTACACTGGATTCCCAGAATGCTTGGGGCTAATTTAATATTCCGGTTGAGTAAGCCAGATACCCATTCTCTCCTTTGAGGAAGCTCCCAGACCAGGTCAATGTTTAACTGGACTCACCAAGTGTGGTAATGGGAAGAGTTTATAAAGGAGTTTCCATAGCAACACATGGCCTTTGGCTCTTGATAAATGTGTGTTTTGGCACATGCGCACATACACATATGGGGATATTCTGCAAGAAAAATGCCCTTGGAGAACTATATTAGGATACGTTAGGAATCCAGATTCTTCTCGAGAAGCTGCTGAAGAAATCAACAAGACAAAATACCAAAGCTGGTTTCTCCTCTTCTATGCACCTGTCTTCCTAAGGAAATATCTTGAACTTCATTTTGTGTTTTATATTTCTCCTGATTTAAATAAAGCAAAGCCCTTGAGACCTGATGCCTGCATGACAAAATGTTCTCCAGCTTTGAGGTTGGTCTTTCTCAGTGCTACCTTATTATGAGGACTGCATTGTACTATTTTTGAGGCTGGGAATGAGGTGCTCTATCTCTTTCTATGTTTAATAACGCCAAGACTGGGCTTCATCTTCCTTCCTTCTTTTTCTTGTGGTGCAAAGCAGCTCACCCGAACTCCGAAACATGGGCTTGATTTCATCCAAGACCCATAGGAAGGTCACCAAAGTGACACCAATGCCGTGCAAAGAAAGAGAACCAAAACAGCCTAGTAGTGTGACAGTTTATTCCTTCCAGACCTTGCCAAGCTCATTTGTTTCCTCATCAGGGAGAAATCCAGTTCTGGAAAGACAACTTCCACCTTTGAGAGAGACATGCTACGGAAGATATCCCACAGGTAACCTAACCTTTCCTTTTTATCTTTTTTAAAAATGGAACACAATTGACTTCTTAAAAAAAAAATCCACTAACTTCAAGGCCTTCTTTGTTTTTGTTTTCTTCTCTCTTCCCCTGTATCTAAACTGTGACATGGTATTTTTGGAGTTTGGAGTTTATTCAATTTGTAGGCCGCCCTATTCCCCAAAGGGACTCAGGGCGGCTGAAGAAAAGCCAAGGGAGGGGAAATTACAAAAAGTAAGACAAAGACAATCAGACAATATGAACAATTTAAAAGCACAACAGACACAGCAATTTGAGTGGGGGGGGGGGAACTCAACCCCAGGCTTGCTGGGACAGCCAGGTCTTCACGGCCGTCCGGAAGGCCTGAAGGGTGGAGAGGGTCCGAATCTCCATGGGGAGCTCGTTCCAAAGGGCCGGGGCAGCCACAGAGAAGGCCCTCCTCCGAGTAGTCGCCAGCCGACATTGGCTGGCAGATGGAATATGGAGGAGGCCTAATCTGTGGGATCAAATGGGTCTGTGGGAGGTAATCGGCAGAAGGCGGTCTCTCAAGTACCCAGGTCTTGGACTCGAAAGTAGACTTGAAATGAAATTTTTGGACTCGAAAGTAGAACTTGAAATGTTTGAAGAAGTTTGGATTGTAGTACCACTTTTTATCTTCATTCTTCCAGGTGGCATTAGCAGGGGTGGGCTTCAACAATTTTAGCAAGGGGTTCTGTGCCTGGTTGCTGAGTGGGCGTAGCCATGGTGGGCATGGCTTAGTCAGTTTCCTGCACTATGGCGGGGGGGGGCATTTTTGTCCTCCCCAGGCTCCAGAGGCCTTCCTCAAGCCTCTGTGAGGGTGAAAACAGCCTCCCCAGGCTCCAAAGGCCCTGAAACAAGCCCATTTCCAAACATCACAAACTTCCGGTAAGCCCGTTTTTTGCCTTCTTCAAGCCTCCACGCCAGGGGTGGGTTCCAGCCACCATTACTACTGGTTCGGTGCCCCAAAAAATTTGCGTGCATGCATGAGCGAAGCCAGGACACACACCAGACACGCGCTTCACGCACATGCGCATTTGCACTTAAAACGATCTGTACATACAGATCATTGAAAAAGGAATAAAATTACATTTTTTCAATGAAGATTGTTCCGCACATGTGCAGAACAGAAAATCAAGATGGCACCTTTGAGGGTAGAACCAGTACGGTCACGTGTCCACCGAAGTTACTACCCATTTGGCCAAACCAGACCAAATAGGTAGGAACCACCTCCGCTCCACAAGCGCCTTGCACTTACCTGCATCCCAAACAGGCTGCATGGAGACTCCTGGGAGGGGAGGGGCAGGGTGAGTGGGGCCAGCCAGGAGTGGGATTTGGGGGTTCTCCGAACTGCACAGAATCTTAGCTAGAGGTTCTCCCAAACCCCCAGCAGCCCATCTCTGATTAGCACATATAGATAATTCTCAATTTACAATAATTCATTTTGCAACTGTTCAAATTTCGATCAACATTGAAAAAACCCTGACTTTAGCTGGTCCTCACACTAATTACTGCCACAGCATCCCCATGATCACATGATCAAAATTCAGGTCACATGATTGAAATTCCAGTAACAAAAGAAGATCAGCTGGGAGGCTGGGAGGCAGTGGGGGCGGGGCCAGCCTATTTGGCGGTTCTCCGAACTACTCAAAATTTCTGATACTGGTTTTCCAGAACCTATCAGAACTGGCTGAATACCACCTCTGGAATGGGTCCTTTAGACAGACTTATTACACAGCAAGACAATTCAGACCTTTGAAATACAGTTTTTAAGGAAAAGAATCAAGAGACCAATTACTGTAGAAACACAAATGAATCGACTTAAACCAGTGTTTTTTGAACTTGGCAACGGAGACTTCACTTCCCAGAATTCCCCGCCCAGCAAAAAAAGATTAAATGGGCCAGGAAGTCTGTCTTGAGCCTGAAAGAAGGTTTTGTGGATGCATTGTCACATCACCTACCACTGCTCCAGAATAAGTTCTTCAAGGTCTCTTGAAATGGGCTGCTGGATAAATATTCCCATGGTTCAGCGTTTAATAAGAAGATGAGTGGTAAAACTTCCCTTGTCAAGGGGAAGGAACAATTTTTAAGAGGAGAAATTTAAAAAGCAAGGAATGGCGCCATTTTAAGCTTCCTTTGTGGATTTACCTTCACCTGGACTATTATGGGAACAAAAGGCTGGCGCCAGTTGGAGTTCTGACCCAGCCGGCTTTTGGATCAGACTACAGACAAAATCTTGATTGATTGATTAATATGATGTGATTTCTTGCTTGCCTTTCTGTGCTAGATAACATTCAAGGAATCTGACAGAGCCACCAGTTTCCTTGTTTCTTGACCATTTATTATTAACAATTTTAATAATAATTTAATATGTTTGAAAATATCATTGCCAGATGTAAACTATTCCAGGTAAATTTGCCTTTTGGCCATTGACTGATGGTAATTTTGTCAATGCTGATTGTGTTCAACTGGTGCTCCAGATGTTTTGGCATTGTACACAAGGTGCCGATTACTATCTGTATTACCTTTGCCATCTGTTACCACGGTCATTCTACTTCTGTTTGCAGGTCTTTGTATTCTATTATATTCTCCTTTCTCTTCTGTGGTCTCCAGGTGCTCCCCCATCCTTTTTTTTCTTTTTTCCTATCAACAGTTGTTAATTCTGGATGTTGTTGTATGGAAAGATATTTGTCTGTTTGAATTGTAAAATCTCAGAGCACTTTAGCTTTTTAAATTTCTATTACTTTGTCTTTTTTATGATCCCACCAATTCTGGCTTGGAAACAAGTGATATTTCTTGTAGATATGCCGATGGACCATTCTGGGTAGTTTGTCATGCTTTATTTTTGTTTCTTATGTTTATTTCACATTTTGTACCTATGCCATGAAAAGATAAGCTGTTTCTCCAAAGATAATAATGATAATGTGATTCTGTCTGGATATATTTCCCCCTCCTCTCCTGGATAATCTAGCAGCAGATTATTCTCTTTTAAAGATGAAAGGAAATGTACTTCTACTTTAAGTGGAGTCTTCACTTCTCACAAGTTGAAAGACTACAGAGAATGCAAATGCGTTTTGGTCATTTAGCAACAGATCCTGTATTGTTTTATTATACCACAAGCACTTGTATAAACATCTGGGTTTGATGAAAAAAGATTTAAAAAATGGATTCTGTTGTTGATAATGGAAAAGTGATTTCCTGCAAAAGACAGTTTGTAATTCTTTTGCAGCCGTTTTCTCACACTAGTCCTGCTAAAGTGCCTGTTTTGTGAGTGTCCTGGATAGTGTCTATCATGAACCTCTGCTTTGTGTAGTCACAAAAAGGGCCCTTCCTTGAGTAAATAGATTCGGACTAATAAGAAGGGATATGTTATACGAAGTGTATCTCAATCTTGTCATCTCTAAGATGTGTGGACTTCAACTCCCAGAATTCCTCAGCATTGCTGGCTGGGGAATTCTGGGAGTGGAAGTCCACACATCTTAAATTTGACAAGATTGAGAAACACTGGTTTTATGTATCGACCATTCCTTGTTTCTATCAATAAAATCTAAGTGCAAGAATAAAAATGAGCTGGGTTCCCCATTCTTTATTTTAAAAATATCAAATAGTCCGTCTTCCATAACAAAGAAATATTAAATCACCAATTTTGCATAATCAGCTCAGATTTTTAAAATGCTTCCTTTCCTTCAAGTGCCCAGGCCAAATCTGTTAGACCCCACTCAAGGAGGAGGAGGTGGAGGTGGTAGTGGTGGTGAAGGAGGAGGAGGAGGAGAAGGAAGCATCATCAAGCAACATCCACCTCGAAGGCTTCAGGTAAGATGCCTCTTGATCCCTAGTTCTTTCTCTTACACACTGAAGCTGAATTTAAATTGCTGACATCTTCTCTCTTAAAGCCACATCAGCAAATTCCAATGAGAAAAATCCACTCCCCAAGGAATTCTTGTTAGTGTTCTTCAATTTGCTAAAATCTCTTTGAAGGTCTGCCTCCTTCACTCTCCTCAATCCCTTCAATCCCCTCCAGCACCCTCTTCTTGTTGAGAATACTTTATGAGATCCTGCTGGATGCATCTTGCTAGCTTGTTGATTCTTTTCATGTGGCCTACTTTTGTAGAGTTTGAATGCTTCAGCAATGAGTAAGTTTCAAAGAAACTGCAAAAGGTGTTTCATGAGGAATCTTCCATTCCAAATTTCGGACAGAGTGCTAAGGTTCTGAATGAAAACTAGCCAATTAGGCAAAAAGGAGATGAAATACAACTTTTTAGAATAGAATAGAATTCTTTATTGGCCAAGTGTGATTGGACAATATAAAGTGTAAAGATACAAGCAGCATTGTTATAGTCATAAGTGGGAAGAGATAGATACTAGGAAGGATGAGAAGAATAATAGTAATTGTTGTGGCCCATGAGGCCGGCTGAGCTGTTGGTGGAATCTGACAGCGATGAACACTATGGGACTGCCCTGGAGGCTGAGGAAAACTGGGGGGTGTTCGGAGTCAGAGCAGGGACTAGAGAGGCCTGTTGGCCACCAGATGGCGTCTGAGTCAGGGAGCAGTGAGGAAGAACAGAGGGAGGCTGCCCCTGACGTGCATATGCGTAGGGCTGAGAGGAGGAAGGAGCAGCTTTGGAAAAAGGCTCACAGAAGGAAATAGGAACAGGTGGCTACTGATTGGCCCCTCCCAGAGAGCTTATAGGTGGGGCGACAGGAGGGGAATTTGGCAGGAAACAACAGTTTACTAATCCAGGTGTACTGAAAGATTGGGAGAATTTTGTGAGTTTAAGCCTTATTTTCATAGAGATAATTTTTCTAGCCAAGGGGTTGCTTATCTCCCTTCTTAGTTGTGCCAGACAGCCAAGTCTGCGTCAGTATATATTAGAGGCAGAACAGTAATCTGTAAATAATTCGACAGTGTTGTGGGAATTAGTTGTTTAGCAGAGTGATGGCATTCGGGGGAAAACTGTCCTTGTGTCTAGTTGTTCTAGTGTGCAGAGCCCTATATTGTATTTTTGAGGGTAGAAGTTGAAATGGAAGTTGAAGTTGATATTGAAGTTGAAGAAGTTGAAAAGAAGTTCAAATGCACCAATGAAATATATTGTCTTAATGGAAGCTGAAGAAGCCTTCTTTGATGAGATCTGTCTTACATCCTTAAGGGTAAGGATAGTCTATCTAGGTCTTTAATTTTTATTGCCACCCAGAGGATTCACTGACCTCGTATTTTATTTATTTCACCTCTCTATAGGGCTCCACTTCTTCCTCCCAGATAGGTCCCACATAATTTACAAAAGGGGAAAAAACAAAGCCTAAATAAATGAACTAACAATTCTTTCAAGTAAGCTATAAAATGGGCTTGGACCACTAACAATATTTAAACTAGCCTGGGTCAAGCAGAAGACATGGTCATCTCATTACAGTACAGCATGAAACGGGAAATATCACTGAAGGTTTGAGGAGTTCTTTAAATGCTGTTTTTCTCTACTTTCTTTCAAAATCATAAAATAATTTGGAGCACTCAAGAGGGTCCGTGGATTATTTAAATTCTGAAATCTGATAAATATTGTGGTGGTTGCCCAAAATATTAAGCAAGTTTATGAATGCCCTATTTTATTTTATTTTGCCTCCGTCTTTCTCTATCAGATACCATTATGGAAACTTGGATAGGATCTAGGTCAGTGTTTCTCAACCTTGTCAACTTTAAGATGTGTGGACTTCAATTCCCAGAATTCCTCAACCAACAATGCTGGAGCATTCTGGGAATTGAAGTCCATGTATCTTAAAGTTGACACGGTTGAGAAACATTGACCAAGGTAATATAGGATCAGTTTGGGTGGACCAAAAGCTGTGTGCTCCTTGTATGAAATCTTACATCATTTTAGAATTTTGTTTTTATTTTAAATTGAACCATTATTTTTACACTTTTGTATTTTTATTCATGCATGATGATGTTTATCAGCTAGAAAGACTATAACCTGTCTGCCTTCCCTGTTTTGCACATCAACACCATTTGCAACATTTAACGAAACATTTAAGAAACATTTAACTTTGTAGTGTTACTGGCTGCCACCTAGTGACTGTACCTTGATTAGTAACCATTCTTTACAAATGGAAAAAGCAGAAGTTTCTCCACTGGGAAAAAATTCCAGTGAATAATGTGGGATGTATTTGGGAGTCAATGTTTGTAAATGTGCTATAACTTTTCTTTTGATTTTTCTTCTTTGTTGTAAGTCCTTAAATCTGTTCAATGTAAGATAGAATGTGAAAGATAAATTTTTATCAAAGGGAATGCAACTATTCTTCTGTGTAACACCTTGCGTTTTGGATAAATACAAGTTCGACATGCAATCCTTCGAAAGGTTATTGGGATGTATACTACAAAGAGAAATGGTTGCCTGGCCAGCTATAGGTAGTCCTTAACTTAGGACCTGCAATTTGGACCACAACTTTGGTTGCTAAGCAAAGACAGTTGTTCAATGAGTCACATTCAGTTTTACAACCGGATTTGTCACGGACATTAAGCAAATCACTGCAATTAAGTGAATCACATAGTTGTTAAGTGAATCCAGCTTCCCCAATTGACTTTGTTTGTCGGAAGCTGGTTGGGAAGGTCCCAAATGTCAATCACATTACCCCATGACACCACAACTCTCATAAATACTTGCCAGATGCTAGAGCCCAAATTTTGATCATGTCACCAACCATTAGGATGCTGTAATGCTTGCAAGTGGGAGGACTATATCACAAATCGCTTTTTTTAATGCTGTTGTTACTTTGAAAAATCACTAAATGTGTGGTCGAAAGTCGAGGACTACCTATATCCCATTCTAGGCTAACTGGTACCAAACTACATGGGAAGAGCTGTAAATAATCTCACCTTGGTCATACCTGGCCAATCCTTGTCTGATGCCAGAAACATTGAAAAATTCCTGTATCGGAATGCCAAAACATCATTACATTTTTAAGCTCTACCTCTCTTGAGTAGACATGAGCCATTTTGATGCAACAAGAAAAGACATGAAGCTTACTATGCAAATATCATCCGCCTCACCCACCTCCCTGCCTCCGCTCTTACTCTGTGGACACCACTGCTGGTGAAACTTCGTTGAAATGTCACCAATTGTTATAAAATGTAATAAATGCACTTGAGAGTGAAATCTGTCAAGTGATGATTTATGAGACTTTCTGGGAAAATATATATTGAGGATGGTAATGTCGTCCTCCATCTTCCCTGAGTCATTGTGCTGCCTGGTTTTGATGCTTGGGGCTCCGGACCTCGGACAGCACCCCGGAGTTCAGGGGAGCTGGTTGAGTTTTAAAAGGGATTCAGTTTAATGTCAGGGTTCCAAGTAACACCCCCAACGAACAAAGATTCCAAGGCTTGAGGTTCCTCAAAGTTCCATTTTATTAGAGATGTCATATTGATACATCTGGGAAAACCCGAATCTGAAAGCTTCCAGGTTTTCCCCACCCAAACAAAAGCTCAAGTCCCTGCCCAGCACCCACACGTCCATCACATGGTCCAATCAGGTACCGTCCAAACTGGAGATGCCTCCTAGTCACACCACTCCAGGTGCAGGGCAACATGTCCTTGACGCTTTGAGAAAGGAATGTTATTTAGACTATATATCTCCCATATGCCATATAACCCCCCCTCCCATTTTCCCACAGCAGAAAGATGTGCCAGGCCTGAAGGCCCAATGCCAAAGATGGCTTCCAGGCCTGACATGTACTTCATTTCTGAAATATAGGAGATCAGGCTAGGTAAAAAGCTTTGATCATATGGTTGCTTACTTTTTTTTGACTTCGCCCTCTATGGACACCCTGAGTGAAACCTTGAAGGCGTCTCTTTTCTCTTTAGATTGTTTTGACCAAAGCAGCATAAAAACGCCTGTTATTAATAGCAGTTAGCAATAGCAATAGTTAGACTTATATACCGCTTCATAGGGCTTTCAGCCCTCTCTAAGCGGTTTACAGAGTCAGCATATTGCCCCCAACAACAATCCGGGTCCTCATTTTACCCACCTCGGAAGGATGGAAGGCTGAGTCAACCCTGAGCCGGTGAGATTTGAACAGCCGAACTGCTGAACTGCAGTCAGCTGAAGTAGCCTGCAGTGCTGCATTTAACCACTGTACCACCTCGGCTCTGTGACCTGACAATTGCGCGATAGACATATGCGCGCCAACAAAATAGCGCTGATTAAAACTCGACATCAAAATCGCGCCGACAAATTTGCAATGATAAAATCGCAATGACAAAAGCGCGATAACAAAATCGAAAATTTTTAGGGTTAGGGTTATAACGTACGTATACGCGTCCCACTATGTTAAACGCCCAGCACACTCACTGGGCTGTCTATAGTTTCTTGATGACGTGATTTTGTCGGCGCACATTTGTCGGTGCACTATTGTCGAAAATCAATTAGCGATTTTGTCGGCGCTCATTTGTCCGTCGCGGTTTTGTCGGTGCTCATTTGTCCGTCACGGTTTTGTCAGTGAACCGTTATTAACATATACATCTAAGTAAATTTTAAAACAACAACAAAGCACCACACTGGCACTTTCACTGGGGCATGCTGAGAACAATGTGCGAATTCCAGGAAAAGAAGGAGTTTGCAATTCTTAAAAAATTCTGAGGCCAGAACATACATTTTAGGGATAAAACACAACCTTTGTCTGGCCCCAGATTTAGAATAATAGAATAAAGAATAACAGAGTCGGAAGGAACCTTGGAGGTCTTCTAGTCCAACCTCCTGCTCAAACAGAACATCCGGTATTGGGTCTCCTTAAAAACCTCCAGTGTTGGAGCATCTACAACTTCTGGAGGCAAGCTGTTCCACTGATTAATTGTTCTGTCAGGAAATTTTTCCTTAGGAATTAAGGCGAATATAGATATCCCAGGATTATGTTGCAAGATCCAATCTGGGACCAGCACGAGTCCTAAAACTCGGAAAACAAAACCTCTGATCCTGGATTGGCTCCTGCAATTGCTTCTTAGTTCTAGGTTGCTTCTCACCTTGATTAGTTTTCATCCATTGCATTGTGGCCTGCCAGCAGAGCTGGTGGCAGACTCAGACAGTGAGGAGGTTGGGGAGGAACATGGGCCACTCTTGGAGTCTGGGGAAGGCTCTGACATGAGAGGCAAGGAGGGGGCCAGGGCCGTCAGAAGGCATCAGCTGCCTTCAGAGTCGGACATCAGTGGGGCAGAAGAACAGCTGGAGCCTGTTCCAGTGTGTGCATGCGCAGAGCTGCCAAGAGAAGGGAACAGCTAAGGAACAAGCGTCGACTCAGAAGTAAAGCCACAGGTGGCCAGTGAATGGCCCTGCCCATAGGGAATAAAGAGGAGCGAAAGGATAGAGTAGTTTGCAGGAGACAATTAGTTCAATTCATTAAAGTGAAGATCTGTTCCTGACTTCTTGCCAAGAATTGCCTGCTACAGAGTGGTGTTTGGAAGATATTGGCCTGGCAGCTCTGATAAAGGTTGTGAAATCTCTTGAAAGACTGTTGGCCAGGACTTTGCTGGAGAGGAATTCACTTTAAACTAAATAAAAGGGTTTTTATAGGGACAAAGCATCGGCTTCATGCTTTTGGGAAGCCTAAGTCAGAACACATTGCTTCTTGCCCTGCCTTCAGGTGCTTTGGAGAATAGCTTGACCCCGATTGTACAAAATGTATTAAAATCCCATGGACTGGAAATCTGCTCTTCAAGGGCACATTTAAATAGACTCTGCCACAGACATCAAGTTATCTCACTTGGATTCCAGAGGGTTGTTTTACTCTTTTCTTGGCTTTTCAGAAATTGGAGCCATTTATTCTTGCAGACAACATCCCTGCAACCAAATACCCGAATCTGCAAGGTGGGACAGTGATGCAGAAGGAAAAGGTAAATATTCAAAGAAAACTGGGGGTACAAGAATTGATTTATGAAATAAAGAACGATGAATTTGGAATTAAAACTCAACACCCTTCTAAAAATGTTGGGCATGCCTCCTCTTCCTTCTGCTCCTTCTTCTGTCTCTTCCTCCACCATACAAAGAACATGTTTTGTGATCCCAGGTACGTAGTAGGGATAAATATGGTTACATTTTTATTTGCAAAACCCAATAAGTTAGTTCTGTTACTTGCGTATTTTAGGAATTCATGCTTGATACACAAGCCATTTCTGTGTTAGTGATCTGTAGCGTCACCCAGCTATTGCTGAAGCAACATAAATCCTATCCTTAGTATAGTCATTTTTGTAGAGTAGTTGGGTGACTCTTAAAAATTGCAATCAGTTGCTACTGGTGACCTCCCCTTATGGAGAATGGAGTTAGTGTCCCAATTAGGCCGCAGGGCTGTCACCTGAACTCCAACTGCCTTGTCTCAAACACAGCAGATTGCTGCCAACCTAACAACATCCAGGTGAGGTGGTATTCCAGTCTTTCAATTTGTAAACAACATAACTGCGCAAGTATTTCCATGTTGTTAGTTTGCAATCAATGTGTCAAGCTGGTTTGTATCTAAAGTAACTTATTCCAATTTGGGCCTTTCCAGGTGTCTAAGCTTACTATTTCTATCTGATCACAGTGTGGCAAATGCTTCGGGATGATGGGACTTCTCTGTCAAATCAATTAGGGAGAGTCATCTTACAGAAAGTCTTGAAATATTTATCAAGAAATTGATTGGAGTACTTATCTCCAATTTACTGTCCTTCAAATATCAGGCATTAAAAATAAAGAAGCATTGGCCATAAAAGTGGAAGAAGGCAATCTAGACTAAACAAATGTTTGATTTGACTGCCTTTTGTTCACTTCCCATGTTCCATTGTAGGAACAAGATATCTATAGGTGTAAATTAAAAAAAGAAAAGGCAAGATGAGGGCTACATAGGCACAGTTCAAGTCCTGATCATTTTTATGCCTACTGTACATATGATGCACATGAGGATGGACAGTTGTGTAATCATGATTGCCATCCTGACTTTCTTGACCCTGCCTTTAGATGACTTAGAAAAGTTCAGATTGATGTAACATTGTCTCCGTATCTTTTCAAAAACGTCTATGGTTACCATATTTTTGGAGTATAAGACGCACCAAGATTTTGAAGAGGCAAATTAAAAAAAAAAATTTGCACTCTGCAGCCCTCCCAAAAATGGCCCATTTTTCTGAAAACGTGCCCATTTTTTGTCAAGAAAAAGGGGCATGCATAGCCTGTGGAGGCTTGTAGAGTGCTCCTGGGGGCTGGGGGGGGGGGGAGAGGAGCAAAAAAATGCCCTGTTTTTCACTCACTTCTGCTTTCCTCAGCCTCCAGGAGCAGTCTGGAAGCTTCCTAAAGGCTATGCAAGGACATTTTGGTGAAGGGGGTGGGGTTTCAGGAGGCCAAAAATGCTGTATTCAGTGTATAAGACACACCCAGATTTTCACCCTCTTTTGGGGAGGAAAAAGATGTGTCTTATTCTCCCAAAAATATGGTACATCTGTTGGTAAAGAAACTATGATTTTAAATAGCTTAAAAGAAGACTGGTGAAGACTGTTTCAGTGTTGCTGGCAGTGGTGGTATTCAGCAGGTTCAGACTGGTTTGGGCAAACTGGTAGTGGCTACCTGTGGGTGGGTCCATCCACCTGCCCCAGCGCTATTTAGCCATCTTTTCTAAGCTGCGTGCATGTGTGCAAGCTGCGTGTGCACCCAAAGTGCATGCGCGGAAGGCTGTGTGTATGCGTAGAAGGCATGCACTCTCATTTTCAGTGTGCAGCAAACCAGTGGTAAAATTATGTGAAACCTACCTCTGGTTACTGGCCTTTGGCTAACAAAATCCAGAGGATGCTAGTTTTCAACCATCTTGTGGTCATCTGGATTTTGGCAGCCATGACCTCCCTAGTATATAAACAATGGACAATGATGTTCTCAAAAGAGTTATCTTGGCTTTGTTTCATAAAAGGTTTTTGTTATGTCTTTGAATCCTCTGCTTAACCTGGAAGGAAGTAGAGAGAGGAGTGCACATTGCTAGGCATCCCGCTGGAAGAAGGCAGTATTTACTACAGATGAAGATGCTTGAAATCAGAAAAGAGGTAAACCTGGGATACTTTACTACTGGTGCAATACCAATGGAATATTTAAGGAGGAAAGTGAATGATAGAATAAATTGAGGGAGTTTCTGTTTTATGCACTGAATAGCAATTTCATGGCATGGGTTTTGTAGAAATTTGTACTATTGGTGTATGTATAGCAGTAGTTGTTTGATCTGTTTAATCTTTGAGCTGGAAGCATATTAAACATACGTTACTACATTAATCATGTTAAACTTATTCATTTGTATAGCAATTATATGTACATATTTATTAAAACTTTATTTCTCAATTAACTTATTTTTAAGAAATTGCACTTTAGAACTATGTTATTATTTTTAAGATAAAATAAGAATATTCCCTTTCATTTAAGACTATAACAGCAATGCAAACCTCTTTCTTTCCTCTTTTTAATAAATAAAACTACTGGCCATGATTTTCCACCAAGCATTCTCAGAAGTCTAAAGGTTTTTTTTAAGGTGATTAAAATTCTACTGGCATTTTTAAAACAACTTCAGTTTCTTTCAGAAAGGAGAATATCTCTTAAGCCATTTTGAGACGGTTGTGTATCTGTAACTTATAAGGAATTATTTATTGATTCAGGCAGAACTAAAAAAGCGTCTGCAACAGGAGGCTAGACTTAATAAGCCCAAAAGAAGGGATCTTCATGTGCTGGGCACTCTTGAGCATATGCAGGGAACTCAAAGCTCTGATGATGAAGACCAACACTCTACTGAGCATGAACAAACATTTAATGGAAGCCATGGTAAGTATCAGCAAGGCAATCAATTTTTAAGCCAACGTCATTGATGCTGTTACAGGGTTAAGGTGATTCCTATCCTTTTAATCTCTACATTGGCACCATCTTTCATAGTTTCCTTCTTAGAACTCTTTGTAAATCCATCTACGTTTTGGTGCAGTGGTTACAATGCAGTATTGCAGGCTAACTCTGCCTACTGCCAGGAGTTCGATCCTGATGGGCTCAAGGTTAATTTAGCCTTCCATCCTTTGAGGTTGGTAAAATGAGGGCCTGGATTGTTGGAGGGCAATATGCTGACTCTGTAAACTACTTATAGAGCGCTGTAAAACATTGTGAAGCGGTATATAAGTGTAAGCACTATTACTATCTTCTTAACACCACCTGCCAATAGATGTAGAGCAATATACTTAAATATTAATTATTCAGCTATGACTGAAAGAAGGATACTGAGTCTAGTAATCAAAATGGCTTACTAAATGATGCCAGAGGTTGTAGAACAAGAATGCCTGTGAGCTCCCCTATAACTAGAATTAGAACAGGAAATACAGGTTCCAACTGGGATGAAATCATTCCAAGGATACAGTCATAGAGGCATTGTTTCTATTTTGCACTAGACATACAGATTTCATGCTGATTGACTTCCAGTATGGTAGAGATGACATAAAGTATGAGGGCCAGATTGATAAATTGTGTGTGTATTGCTTTTTAAGGGATGCTAATCCCACACTTGCACATCAAATGGCAAATCCTTGTTCAAGTTACACAACGATGCAAAACTTTTAATTAGATACGCCCTATTTTATTGTCTATGGTTTTTTTCCCCGCTTTCCCAATAACAAATTGTTGCATCGGACCATTTCTCTTTTTCACTATACACATCTGTAATAAAAATACTTGATTTGACATAAAGTCCTTAGCCACTTGTATGGTACAGAGTCAGGGATGTTGTAAAATTTGTACCATGCCATAAGAAATTCTAGGAATGGAGAGACTCCATTCCAGGTGCCACAATCTATTTCTGAATTGGAATAATCCAGAATTCATTTCTACCTGTGACAAAGTATTAGTATAGAATACTAGGTCAAAAAATGCTTAAAGAATGGCCATAGGCATGCATTCCAGAGTAGTTTCTCCCATTAACTGTACAGTAATCATTTTTAGAGAGATGCCTTGGGATGAACACTTGATTGTAGAATTTTTTTCCCATTAACTCTTCCTAAGTGGAGATGAGTCTTAAGTGGAAATAAGAATCTGCCTTTTCTTTTATTGTGCTCATTTCATAAACGGAGACTATGATGGGTTTTGTGAAGCTTCAAAGGCTAACAAATTAATCTTGGTTATTTTCACCACAAAAGACTAAAACAGCCTCTTATACATTGATGGAAAAGCATGACCTTTTGTCTCTGAAGAATAACACATTTGGGAGAAAGCTAAACTTCATTTTATTCAAGTGCAGTATATCGGAGGTGGGCAATGTGATTTCAGACTTCAGGTGTTGAGCTCTTATATGTCTACTACAGGGTTGGGCGATCCTCTAGATAAGTATCTGCCGAGTTCGGCGAAGCCACAAATCCCACCCCTGGCTGGCTCCGTCCTCTCTTCCCTCCCTGCCCCTCCCACAACCGGTTTGGGATGCCAGATAAGTACAGGGTCTGTGCAGAGGCTCAGGGAGGGTGAAAAACGGGTCTCCCAGAAGTCCTGGAAGGCCAGAAACAGGCTTGTTTCTGACCTCCAGAGGTCCTCCGGAGCCTGGGGAGACTGTTTTCGCCCTCCTGGAGGCTCGAACAAAGCCTCCGGAGCCTGGGCAGAGTGAAAACACCTCCCCTCCGCCATGATGCAGGATGCTGACTAGGCCACGCCCACCATGGCCACGCCATGCAGAGAACCTGTTGCTAAAATTTTTGAAACCCATCCCTGATCTACTAGGATTCCCGATGCCTGATCTGTTAAAATATTTTAGAATAAAAAATTAGGCTGACGTAACCAGTGGTAGGTTGCCAATATTTTTACTACTGGTTCGGGCGCACTCTCGTTCACATGTGATGCTTCTGCGCATGCACAAAAGCATCTGGGTAGGTGGGTGGAGCCTCCCACCACCGCTACTACTGGTTCATCCGATCCAGGCCAAACCTGGAGCAACCTATCTCTGGGCGTAACCCAAGCCAAAGCGCCAACCTCTAGGATTTTATTTGCAGGAATGCTGTGGGGCCAATCTGATTTCCTTCAGAGAATTTGGTCCCCAACTCTCATAATTCGTTGCCAGTATGGCCAATGCTATCAATGGATTATGATTTCTGAAGAGCTAGATTGGGACTAAGCCAGACCAAATGGCACTGATCCAAGGTTGTTAATGCGTCACAGGTCTTCCTGTGTGTTTGTACAATATTGAAGCCTTCTTTGCTTGTATTTTGTTAGGAGATTTGTGGCACAGAGAATTTCTTAAAGAATCTGAGTCACCTAAATCCCATTTGGACAAAGTGGAGACATGGCTGTTGAAGCAACAAGCAACAATGGAGTCGTCTTCAGATGCTTCCAGCACTGACACCAATAACTGGAGTGATTGCAACGACAACTTTAGGAAACCTTATCGAAGGCCTGCTTTAGTGAGAACGAAGACAGAAAGGATTACCCTTTTTGATGATTTCTTTGATAAAGAACTTTAAATTATGTAAATCATGTATAAGACAACCTTTTAGAGAAGGCATTCTGACATTATTCTCCCCTTCCATTTGTAAATCTCCTATTATCTATCTATCTATCTATCTATCTATCTCTATCTATCTATCTATCTATCTATCTATCTATCTATCTATCTATCTATCTATCTATTTATCTATCTATCTATCCATCCATCTATCTATCCATGGTATCTATTTATGGTATCCATCTATGGTATCTCTCTTTCTCTCTCATCTATCTGTCTATCATCTATCATCTATCCACCCATCCATCCATCCATCCATCCATATCTCCCTCTCTCTCTATCTCTATCTATCTATCTATGGTATCTCTCTATGGTATCTCTCTCTCTGATCTCTCATCTATCTATATCTATCTATCTATCTATCTATCTATCTATCTATCATCTATCATCTATCATCTATCATCTATCATCTATCATCTATCATCTATCATCTATCATCTATCATCTATCATCTATCATCTATCATCTATCATCTATCATCTATCATCTATCATCTATCATCTATCATCTATCATCTATCATCTATCTATCTATCTATCTATCTATCTATCTATCTATCTATCTATCTATCTATCTATCTATCTACTGTATCTCTCTCTCTCTCTCTCTCTCTTCTCTCTCTCTTCATATTTATAATTGCCTTAGAAGATCTTCAGAGAAGAAAACAGTGGATGCCATTGTAATCAATAACTAGCATACATCACAGTATTGAAATCTCCCTGCCAGTCTAAATGCCAGGCAGCCTCTGAGTATGAATACGCACCCTTCTCAAGCATAGGCTTCAGCACAGATTCTTGGAAGATTCTATTTCCCATCCACCTCCGCTTCTTCTTATAGAGGAAAAAAACTCCCTTTGTTCTTTAAAAGAAGAAAGTGAATTCCGGGAAACAGAGCAAGAAGTTATTGTCCTTGTGCTAGGAAAAGAAGTTGGATGTGCTATCACTCCAACAGCTTTGATAAGTAGCTGAATTACAGCATGAGGCTGCAACAGATGACTTTTTGTTGGGATACTTTACACTTATCGAGGAGATAAAGAAATATGTAAATATATTTGGCAAGAGCTGCATTAAATTCTAATTTTCTTTTGCTTTGTCTGCTTATGTTCAGAAATCTATGCTGTAGATTTCTGTTTGAAATAATTGTATTTTATACGCAGAGTCAGGAATCAGGCATATTCTAGAAGATCTAAGTTCTAAGAAGGAGAAATACTATTTGTGGTAGATCAGCACAGCTTGTCTATTTGGAGGAGTATTTGTCTTTTTTGAAAAAAAATGCTGTATCTGCTTCAACATAGAAGCTTTGTATTTTGAGTGTTTAAAGTTAAAAAGAATTATAACGTACCTTTTCAAAAAAAATTGCTTTTGTTCACCATTTGTGAGATTGAGCTATTTTCCAAAAAGGAAAAGGAAACTCTGGTCATCTCCTTTACATTATAGAACAAGGAAACCACATTTTAAGAATTAATTCCCCTCCTTATCAGAGATTCTTTTGAAACCAGTCAGAATGTTCCACTCAATAAAGACAGGAAGGCATTAGAAATTAGATTTGTTTTGCATCCCTTTATAGTAACTTTTAAACAAGGATATGTACAGAAGAGAATGTTTTTCATTCTTCAACTGCAACCTATAAAACCAATGTATTACTGCTAGCATTCTATCTATATCTACTCTATGCCTTATTCCTAGTGTCCTTATCTAGTCATACTTCTATCCCCAATCAATATTCTTAGTGCTAAGCTATTGCTTTCTCTATTTTCTATAAGTTTTATATCACAGTATCCTTTATATCCATGAGCCATGGTGGCGCAGTGGTTAGAGTGCAGTACTGCAAGCTACTTCTGGTCCTCTGTCTGCAATTTGCAGTTCAAATCTCACCAGACTCAAGGGTTGTCTCAGTCTTCCATCCTTCTGAGGTTGCACATAGTATTGTGTTAATCGGCAGCTGAATTCTCCTGACATTGGTTAAGGGCTGAAAAGATGGGACGGAAGGATCACGAGTGCTTGCAATCTATCCAAATAGCCTGTCCTTCCACACTTCCCTTTCACTTCTTATTGTCAGTAGGGTAATACAAGTAATGAAGGTTTAATTCTCCCAGACACTCCTGAAAACATGGTGGTTGAAGCAGAAACAATTATACTTGTACTTCAGGGCAAGAAAGTGGGACTAGACTGGACAGATCCAGAGAGCTTCTAGGATAGAGATTTAAGACCTCCAGCCTTTTATCCAAGCAGCTCAGCCTAGCTCAGTGCTGGCTAACCTTTTTTCCATCGCATGCCAAAAGCGGGGGCAGCGCAAGGGGGTGCCCACACCCATAATGCTATGCTTGCGACCCCCACTCTCTCCCCCGCTTTTGGTATGTGATGGGTCCATTTTTTGCCCTCCCCAGGCCCCAGAAGGTTTCTAAGATTCTGGGGAGGGTGAAAACAGCTTTCCCCTGCCACCCTGGAGGTCCTCCGGAGGCTTCAAGAGGCTTCCCTGAAGCCTCCGGAGGATGAAAAATACCCCTACGTAAAAACCAGAAGTCACTTCCAGGTTTGCCCATGAGGCCCTTTTTTTGCCCTCCGGAGCCTTCAGGAGGCATCCCTGAAGCCTCTGGAGGGCAAAAAATGGCCCTG
>NC_045541.1:156380439-156505439 GCF_009769535.1 Thamnophis elegans | reverse complement strand
CGCAGAAGCATGCCGATAACAGCGCGCTGACAGAAGCACGCTCTAAACCTAACCCTAAACCTAACCCTGAACCTAACCCTAAACCTAAACCTAAACCTAAACCTAAACCTAAACCTAAACCTAAACCTAAACCTAAACCTAAACCTAAACCTAACCCTGAACCTAACACTAACCCTAATCCTAACCCTTACCCTTACCCTAACTCTTACCTTAACCGTAATCGCGCTTCTGTTGCCGCTCTTTTGTCGGCACGCCTTTGTGGGCGTGCTGTTGATGTCGCGGTTTTATCACCACGGTTTTGTCGGCGTGCTGTTGTCAGGCGCGCATTTGTCGCGTCACGCATTTGGCTGAATGTGTCAAGAGGTTTACGTACAACTGAGGATACAAATAAATCAGAATTCCTCACAATACAGGAAGACTTGCAGAACAGGAATATTTGGGAAGTGTTCAAATGCCTCAAGTACACACAAACAGGTATTACCCCGACCAAGCTTAGAATAAGCTTCTCTACCGTTCTACAGTCTTTCCAATTATGCTAAACACAACTTTCAGCCTCTTCTGGTTGCTATTGGGAGTCTGTGAGTTATAGTCCCATCTTAGGCACAATGTCAGCTGTGTATCCTTGCACCAGTCACTCTTTCTCATCCATAGGAAGAAACAGAGAACCATTTCCAAAAATATTGCCAAGAAACCTACAGATTTCTCCAGGAGTCGACTTGAAGGCACAAAATTATCTATGGCTTAAGAGGCTCTCTCCTCTCCTGGACCAACTTGCATCTTTAGGTTATGGCCAGAGTGCAAGTAAGGCTGACTTCAAGAAGAGACTTTACCACAGTTTTGTTAAAATTATGGAATAATTCAAGGCCCAGTGACTCCATCTCTTGCCACAAGGCTAATAACAACTATTCCTGGACATTTATTTGCAGGAGATGGTTTTTATCTAATATTCCTGTAGTTTTTAGGTTATGCCAGTTACTTTTTATTGTCTTATGACACTATCATGCTCCTGTGAGAAGCTCTAAGTAATTCATAAACTTTAGAAGAACCGAGATAGCTTATAAATGTGTTCATACTTAGAAATAGGTCAGAGGGAGTTGTTTTTGAGTGAAAATATGAATTAGCCTGCACAACAGTGTGTCAATACACATGTGGAAATCAACAATTCATGTGGTCATGCCAGCTAAGGAAAGTGTTCATTGATCTCTGGTGACCATGGTGAAGTCCAACCTTCCTTCTATCTTTGGAAATTTCTCCTCAGTTCTAAGTTGCTTCTCTCCTTGATTACTTTCCACCTATTGCTTCTTGCCTCAGGTACTTTGGAGAATAGCTTGACTCCCTCTTCTTTGCGGCAACCCCTGAGATATTGGAACACTGCTATCATGTCTCCCCTAGTCCTTCTTTTCATTAAACTAGACATAGCCTGTTCCTGCAACCTTTCTTCATATGTTTTAGGGTCCAGTCCCAAAATAACATACAAAATAACAGAGTTGAAAGGAACCTTGGAGGTCTTCTAGTCCAACGCATTGGTCAGGCAGGAGACCCTATACCTTGCCTGACAAATGGCTGTCCAGTCTCTTCTTAAAAACCTCCAGTGGTGGAGCAGCACCCACAGCTTCTGGAGGGAAGCCGTTCCCCTGATTCGTTGTTCTCACTGACAGGAACTTTCTCCTTATTTCTAGGTTTAATGATCTTCCATCCATGACTTCTTGTCCTGCCGTCAGGTACTTTGGAGAATAAATTGACCCTGTTCTCTCTGTGACAGCCCCTCAGATATTGGATGCTATCATGTCACCCCTAGATCTTATCTTTGTTAGTATTTTCTCTAACCTTGCTGCAAAATGACAAGACTTGGCACCTTCAATCTGAGTACTCAGACTACTGCAAAAAGCCAATAAGCGTGGATCCTTATAAAATTGATTTGAACATAATTTTCATTTGTAACTTCATAATTCCTTTTCAGTCCTGATTTAGAGTCAAAGAAAAATAATGAATGTGTATGTACAGCATCTTACCTATAGAATTATGTTGCTGCTTCCTCCCCCCCCAACACACACACACACACTTACATACCAGTATATCTGTTGGTTTTTTTGTTTTTGTTTACAAAGTTCCCTCCCTCTCTGGCATTAAAGTCAATATTTCCAAATAATAATTTAAATAGAATTCCTCCCCAAAACCAAACAGATTGCTAGATGGGTGCTGTGGTCATGTCAGTAGTTTAGAGGATATCACTCAGAAAGAAAGGCTCAGCTACGAAGGGGGAGAGAAGCAATAGTAATCATAACCGAAGATCCCCTTCTTTAAAGTCTTTAAAGGCCAAACTTCTGTGTCAACATTCAAGAATATATTAGAGATAATCCATTACAAACTTGAAATCTCTACCTTGTCACCTCGGATCTAGAAGTTGAAAGACAAACTGGCCCCAAACCATGTGAGCTTGCCTTTCTTCTCAAAGAACATCAGAGCAAAGAAGACAGAATGCAATTCTATCCCTCTTCCTTGAGATGGAGGGGAAAATACATTAAACCCCCAGAAATCAATGCCTCATTCAAGGGTATTGATCAGCACTAAATTAATTAGACTTCAAGGCTTATAATAGTTGATAAGAGAACCTGTTAATTTAGTCAATGCAGAGTTTTCCCTACAGCAGCAAATACCCTCTTCCTTTGAAAAGACATTCTGAACACATGCAGCCCAAGAAAGAATTGTCGGTGTGTTGTATGTGTTTGTGTATGTGGACGTATATGAGCATGTGCACGCATACATTACAGAATATGCTTTTAAAAGTTTAAAACAGTGATTTCAACCACATGGTTTTAGTATAAATGAAAGACAGTATTTCAGTGAAATTGTGTTTCACTGTCTTCCTAATATGCAAACACATGGGCAAATTTTCCCCACTGAAAATAGGCACGTCAAAATTAACGCAAATGGCTAAGATTTTCAAATATAAAGTGACCGTAAAATCAGTTTACCGCAGGCAAGATTATTATGCTAGGTTTTGAAAGCTGCTTCACAATGTATGTGATCTCATTAATGGATCATTGATCTTTCTTGCAGTTTCTAATATGATTGATGTTAAAATCTTCAGTGAAGATAGTGATCAGTGACTTCCTCAAGAGGCATCCAACACACACAGACACACAGACACACACACACAACACACACACAGACACACACACAAACATACCTACAATGGCATCAATGTTGAAAAATAAACAAATAAACATCCATACTAACATAGCTGGAACCATATACCTCAATCTATTCCTATGATAGTGTCACTCTATTAATTTTTTTAAATGTTGAAAACAGTCTGTAAAACAAATTTCCATGCCTTTTGAATCCTTTACCAACCTATGTGCCTTCAGGTTCCTCTAGAATAGGTCTGTACAAAATAAGGCCTGTAGGCACTTAAAAACATCCAAAAGGATTCACCACCACCAAATGTTGCACCACCAAAAATTATCTGCTAACACCACCAACACCTCCAATGCCTCCAGGTCTCACCAACACTGATGAGCTCCATTGTTGCAACATCTTCCCTAACCTTGAGCAGACGATCAGCACACTAGCTATTCCTTTGTGGCCCACAATAGTTTTTATTTCACCTCTATGAGTTGTGCATGCCTGCTCTAGAATCTGGAACATGCTAGAAAAAATTGTACAACTCTTCTGAGGTTTGGAGGACAGACAATATCTTGGAGGGATTGCTGGTTATAGGAATGGGATGAGTAGAAAAGACCCATGGATAAAACCATTAGCTTCTACCTTTTTTTAACATAGTGGAGAAAGTCTTAGCTTAATTGATTGATTTGGTATTATTCCCCTCCAACAGAATCTCTCAGACTGAGGGGGAAACATGCCACCACTTTTTAAAAAATGTAGTCATAGAATGAAAAAAAAATGTTTGTGTGAGGGGGAGTTGTGGTGGAGGGCATGGGTTACCCATTCCTATTCTAGAATGTTCTCCGCCCAATGTTCCTTTGCAAGTCTGATGTTAGTGACATTGTAATATGCCACTATAAACAGTAACCTTTGCAATAGTGACAAATATCTGTAGCTCGGGTGTACGATCAAAGTGAAGGTTCATTCTCCAAGCTTGTGGGTTGGTTTCCAAATGTCTCATTACCTGGCTAGCTAACATCTTATAGTTTAGGGGATTTTTTCCCCTAAACTCCATTGAAGATGTTACCTAGCCAGGTAACAAAACGCAAGCTCGGAGAACGAAACTTCACCCTTACAATAGTCTTTGTTTAAGATTACAACAGCAGCTGTCTTAGCACATATAGAATTCTTCATTTGGAAGATGTGCAACTAGGAAGATCAAAAAGCTCTGGAGATATGACCATGATCATCTGCCAGTTTAGGATTTCAGCAGATGTCCTGTAGTATGCTAGTAGGCCTGATTTCAACAGTTCAACAAGCAGAAAGTTTAAATAAAGCTATTCTTCAGTTCACTGAAGGAGGGAAAAAGAGAGGGAGGGATCAAGCTAGTTCTAGTTTGCATCATACATTAATTCATACATTTGTTCAATCCCGACTTGATATTGATCTCCAAATATTTTTGTAAATCTGTTGTTTAGTAACCATTCAAAGTTACAATAGCACTGAAGAAAAGTGACATGACTATTTTAAGAACCACAGTGGTGCAGTGGTTAGAGTGCAGTACTGCAGGCTCCTTCTGCTGACTGCTGGCTGACTGCAATTTGGCAGTTCGAATCTCAACAGGCTCAAGCTTGACTCAGCCTTCCATCTTACTGAGGTGGGTAAAATGAGGAGCCAGATTGTTGGAAGCAATAGGCTGACACTATAAACCACTTAGAGAGGGCTGTAAACCACTTAGAGAGGGCTGTGAAGAGGTATATAAATCTAACTGCTATTTCTGTTGCTATTTTTCACACTTATGATCACTGCAGCATCCCCATGGTCACGTGATCAAAATTCAGATGTTGGGCAACTGACTCACATTCATGATAGTTGCAGTTCCATGCAGTTAAATCGGTAACACAGTTCTGCAGTGAATCTGGCTTCACCATTGACTTTGTCAGAAGGTCGCATGCGATCACATTTTGCAACCTTCTGACAAACAAAGTCAAAGACAATCTGGTGAAGCCAGATTCACTTAACAACTGTGTTACTAACTTAACTGCAGTGATTCGCTAAACAAGTGTGGCAAGAAAGGTCATCAAACAGAAAATCTGTTGTGGTCATAAGTCAAGGATTACATGTAGATAAAACACATTTATGATCCCTTCTTTTTGATACAGTACCTAAATTGCAAAGTTTTGGGAGTGTGAAAATCAAACAAAAGTATGTTCAGATCTGGGTATAATTTGAGAAATACACTGTTCAGAAAATTGCTCCTGATTGAGAGTTGAAATGCAATTTGAGGAGTGTCTTCCAATTGGTTTTGATGGCACCCAATCACATTGACTTCATTTGGACTTGGGACGTCTCTGCACTGCATCCTGCATGTAACCAGTTGAAAATGAAGTCAGTTTAAGAAATCCTTTTTCTGGATTTCAGCCCAACTTATGAGATGACCAGATATTTAGTCCAAACTGTGCTTACCACAGCCCTGATTGGTAGATTTCTGTCGTCCCGTCCCCCCCGCTTTCACTCCTCCTGGATCAGCAAAAAGAAAGAAAGTACACTTTTGTGGTATATTTCCTGCTACTTGGGCTGGAGAGAGAAAATGGCAGATCTTCATTTTTCTCTCAGTTAAACCAAAGAACGTAAACCAAAGCAGGCGTATGTCTCACTATTCCATTCTTCCATCGAATAATTTCTAAAAGGAAAAATTCAGGAATACCTTGTCATCAATGTTTTATTTTCAAAGATACCATTTTTTTTACTGTACCATTGACTGATTTTTAAAATCAAAATGGCTGTCCAGAGCAATGATCAGAGAAATTTCTACCAAACATTATTTCTTTTTTTTTAATTAAAATTATATGCCACCCATCTCAAGGTGACTTTGAGCAGCACAGAAGCCAACTGGATGAGGCAAGAAGTCCTCTACAGTGAAATGAAGCATGGCAGGAGGACCAGACAGCCCAGTATGAAATAGTACATGTCAAAAAATATCAATTCTTTTCATGCAAACTAAAGAAAAAATAGCCAGGAGTTGGCTTTCTGGTGGGCAACTGGACAAATGATGATATTGCGCATTCCTGCCCTCATGTGGCTCAATCTTAGATCATTTTGGTTGTACTTGGCTTATTTGGTTTGGAGTAAAGTTGGTGGAAGGTGTAATTAGCTGTTGGGCACTCCGAAGCAGCAGAGAGTAGTTGTACCAGTTTTCATGTCTCTAGGAAAACAGGGATGGGATTCATCTTTGGTCTTCAACAGATTCTACCCAGCAAAAATTGACCAATGGCCTGTGGCAGAGGGACCTCTTAGATCATAATTATTTATCTGACCGCACAAGAAAATAATTTCCTGGAGCCAGGGAGGAATTATCCTTAATGAATGCTGGTGGTTGTTAGTTATCTCAATAGTATGGGTGGCCTGGGTCTTTTTTCTGTGTTATTGTTTCTTTTAAACCCTTTAGGACTCCAGCTAATAAAAGCAGTGATATTTCTTCACCTTATCATCAAAATGTATTGTCCTTCTGGTGGGTGTACAATCAATATCCATTATCCTCAGCCAAAAAGATCCTAAGTGACTAACAAAGACAACACTTCAAGGTCTCAGAGATCTACCAAGCCCAATCCAAAGCAGAGAATGCTTTCCTTGATAGATGGGCAGATTTTGTAGATTTCTCTTTCTTGCAAAGGGTAGCTAATGATAGTCCAGGGTAAAAAAAAGATGTGGAAGAAAGATTCAGCAAGGAAAGAAGTTGGGGCTAGCTCATGTGGCTTCCTCCCTCTCACTTGATCTATTACAACAGTTATTTTTGGCTCTAGTAACAAAGAGGACAGGGGCCTGTCCATTCTGCAAAGAGTGAATGGAATGAGGGTACCCCCAGAATGCTTTGAACGTAGGGCAGCACTTCCTGCTGGTTGAGATGAGAATGAAAAAGGACAAAGCAGAACCCAGGGCAGGGGTCCCACCGACGGCTCTCGGAGGAGGCAACAGTCGGCTATCAGCTGTACTCCAGCCCTGCGAGAATGCTAATAAGCGGGTGAAGAGCCTGGATTCCCTGCCATAATTCTATAGAGGAGTTCAGTACCCCATAGTGTTCACCAAATAAAGACAACTAATTGAGAATTTTTTGCACATTTGGCTTGGGTGGGGGGAACCCGTTCACACAGCTTATTGTGGGAGAATCTGTGCCTCGCTGATGACAGGGCACGTCTGTTTGAGGGGCAGTAGCCCTCTTAGCTTTTTTTCCTCAGGACTTTCCAAGTATGACAAAAATGTCTAATTTAATTTGGCGGGTATTTCTCCCCCTTTCTCGCCCCACATTTTGTTGAATTTCTGAAAATTATTCTGGCGCCTTGCTATTTGTATATTGTTAGCCCTCTGTTTTATATTTTTCCATCATCATCATCATCATCATCATCATCATCATCATCATCATCATCATCATCATCATCATATTGACAGGATTTGGGGGAGAGAGGAGGAAAAAATCCTCTCAATTTCGCCTCTCCCCTCCCCTTTGCAGCATATTCTGGGGTGCAGTCTACATTTTTGTGTCTGCAGGTGACACACTTTGATTGAAACTAAAATTAATAAATCAGCGGAAAAGCACACACCTACAGTTCACAGCGGGGCTCGCAAACATGCTCATAAAAGGAGCTTTATGCCCTCGCATAAAGCAGGAATAAATTACAGGAACACTTGTTGCCTTTGGTCTCAGTTCTGCTCCACGGACGGGTATCTTATTTTCGAAGGCTTATTCGCAATCAACAGGTTCCTTGGTGCTTTAGCAGGTGACTTTGTTATTAATCTCTTCTTTGACCATTCTGGCATATTAATGAGGCAGAGACCCCTCTCATGCATAAGGAATTAGATTAAAAGGTACACTTGTCTCTAAATTGCTGGTAGCACGCAAGCTATAGTGCCACCAACCAAACGTAAAAGATTGTGTCTCTCCCCTCTCGCCCCCGCCTTTCTCCCCTCCCTTCCTTGGTCACGTTAAAGAGTATTTGACTAACATTATGTCCCTTGCTGAGCTTTTCTTCAGCCACATACTTATTTCTTCACTATGAACACTATTACTAGGTTTTGCCAGTCATTTCTGAGGGAGGTAACTCGGTGTATTATTATATATTTTTCTCAGCCTTTCTAAATCAAAATCTGGAACGTGAGGCACAATAATATATTTTCTGATGAATCATGTGCCTTTTTTATTATTATTTTTTCCCTCACTAATTAAACTCTTCCATTCCATTTAGGGAGACCTTTTTTATCTCAGTGGCGCACCAATGCTTGTTCGGTTCAATATTTCCCTTTCAGAATTACTTTAATAAATATAATTATCCTATTTTTTTTAAAGTGTTGGAATCCAACCAAACTTAGCCCACCTTATATTTGGGGTATGATAGGAGCCTGAAGTGAAAATTCCTATGGGGTTGTATAAGAACATGTAAAAGGAGGAAAAAATGCTAATGATTTAAGCCTTAAATTTGTGATTACTACAATTTTGGCAAAATATATCATATTATGATTTTTTTTTTGGCTTGCATGAATAAAATCCACCCAGTAAAATCCCCCTCCTTTTCTGTGCTGAAAATAGTTTTGTTGAAAAATAATAATTTTCTCATTTCCCCCCCCCCCCCAAAATGTGCAGAAGAACAAAATTTAAAGTATTTTTCTCCCTTTTACAAATCTAAACAAAGTAGTTGCTCTCAGCTTCCCAATCAGAGGCAGGGGTGGTGTCACCAACTGCTTAGAAAGCAGGTTTAACCACAAGATATTCCTATATATTATTTGTAATGTGAGTTTTTAATTGCGTCCTGCAGGAATATTCCCCTGACAATGATTTTTTGCCAGTTCTCTTCAATTTGGTGAGATTGAAATTGATGAATTTGGTTCAAAAATCCATTTAAAGTAGGAGTGAATTTCAGTGATGTATTCATATGCATAATTAATTTTGAAGTGGCCAAAACATATGAATGAATACCCTGTCTTTCATTGTCCAATCATCTTTCCAGTTATCTTTAGCCTTCCTGGTTTTCCTTCTTTTAATTTACCAGACAATGAAGACAACAGAAAAGGAATGTTCTCTGTCAGGGACGTGCAGGCAGGGGAGGCAGGGGAGGCAGAGCCTCACCACTGTCACCATGAAAAGAAAAAAAATGTAAAAGGAAAAAGGCTGAGCTAGTTGCTGCCAGAGTCACAGTGGATGACTCTGCTTAGTGCTTAACTGTGTAAAAAAGCCTCTAAAAAAGTGCCTTCTACAGGGGGCAGCAGGAGAACGAGGTGCCTCATTTAGTCTGACTTTATGATCACTCGCGCAGAGCTAAGCAAGGGTTAAAAGCCAAAAAATTCCTTATGTAGATGAAGCACGTGGTTCTCTCGCCTCCTGTAGAGGGCGGTTTTTAGAGGCTTTTTATAGGCTCTGGGATCAACTAGCTCAGTCTGACCTCAGCTCATGGCTTTCTCCTTTTACATTTTTTTTTCTTTTCATGATGGCAGGCAAGAGCAGAGTTGAAATCCTCTCTGAAACAGCTGGAAAAGGTGTGTGGGGGGGGAGTGGGGAGGAATTCAAAAGGTTTGATTGCATGCAGAGCCACGTTGCCTTTTCAAAGACACACACACACAGCTGGATAAAAGTATATAAGCCCAGCTTCACTGATTACAAGTTTGAAAAGGCACCTGGCTCCACCTGCAATCAAAGGCTTGGATTGGAAGGCAACAGGGGAATTGGGGGGGGGGGTATGGCAGAGGAGCTGCTTTCAAACCATTGGAAAATATATCCAATCCAACTTCTGTGTTTGTGTTTGTTTGAGAGTGAGTGAGAGAGAGAGGGATCTAACTTCTCTGTGTGTGTGTGTCTGTTTGAGAGAGGGGCGAGGGAGGGAGAGAGGAAGGAAGGAGGGAAAGGAAAACTTATTTTGCAAGGGGGGAAATGCTGTTGCTTTAAATCAGAACTGAGCATGCCTGGCTGTGGAATTCTGGGAGTTGAAGTCCACAAGTCTAAAAGAATCTGAAACCCCTGTGTCAGTGCCTCACCAACTATAAACCTCACCTCACGTCACTGTTCTCTGTGTTTTTCAGATTGTGACCAGAAAATTTTAGAGCAAAGCTTTCCAGCCTCAGTAGCTTGAAGATTTCAATTCCTAGAATTATCTAGCCCAGGGGTCTCCATCCTTGGCAATTTTAACACTTGTGGACTTCAACTCCCAGAGTTCCTCAGCCAGAACTCTGGGAGTTGAAGTCCACGAGTGTTAAAGTTGCCACGGTTGGAGACCCCTGCTCTAGCCAGCTATTCTGGATGCTGGGAATTGAAGTCCACACATTTTCAAGTTGCTAGGCTTGAGAAACACTTGAGAAAAAGATGTGGAAAATAATAACTCCTTGTAGCATCTTCAGCCATCTCCAACTAGAATAGAAGTTTTAAAAATATCACCAAGACAACTTCATGTGGGCATGTGGAAATGGAAATCAATCATGCCAACAACTGCAGACACGTATAAAGTGCAAGGAAAAATTGGGATTGCAACAGCAGCATGGAGATTTTGGAGACCAGATCCCTCAACCACCACCACCCTGGCAGGAGAAGCCCAACTACAATTCATATAGGAACTGGATCTCCTGGAAAATTGTAATGCAAAGCATTGTGCTGACCCATGCACACAAACACACACGGCAGGTGTAAGGAGTCTTTATTAAGATTTCCAAGCCTGAATTGGTATTCCCCAGCAATTCTCTGTGCCAGCACTAGCTCAACCCCAGTAATTTCCACATGCTACTCAACACTAATCCTCAAGGCAAAGGAGAGTCCAATCACTAGGCAAAAGCAAGTTCCCAAGGCAAAGACAAGTCCACAGGAAAAGGCAAGGCAAGGCAAAGACAACAGCTGAAGAAACATGACCCAAAGTTCAAGGGAAGAACACACAGCAAAGAAACAAATACGTTGTTCCCAACATCGTCTCCATCTGACTGCTGTACTAAATAAGGCAGCCTATCAAGAGGGGCGTGGCTGCTTCCTTTTGAGCAATCAGAGTGACCTTTGCTGCACCTGCCTTTTTTCTGCTCTACATGTTCTTGGATCGGGTGCAGAAGGCGGTTCCTCTTCCTCACTACTGACCAACTGCAGCTGCATGCTTTCCTTGCCTGAATCCTCAAGGCTTTCTTGCTGCAGCTGGGCCTCAGCCAACTAACTCTCAGATGGCTGCTTGGAGCCGTTGACCAACTCCTCTCCGGGCATGCCCGGAACTAGTTCATCCACCTCTGAGCTGATATCTGGAGAGGTCTCCGGGGAAGTGTCTGAGATGAGTCATTACAAGCATGCTCTTGTATTTAGAGTTCTGGCTAGCCAGGCCTGCCCTTTCCATCTCATCTCCTGCCCTCCATTTGCTTTTTCCTGAATCCACGAGACAGAATGTTATGCCCATTCAGCAAGTTTAGATCTCATTAGGCTATTTAGCAAATTCATCCCCTTTGAGTCTTCTTTCCAAATATTGTTGCATTTCTATAAATAGTGGGACTCCTTTGAGTCTGCTGATAAGCTTCCTCTTGTGCATTAAAAGTGCCTAATATAACATTTTCCCCCTTCTATTCAATAATGTCTGATTCTCAGAGACTTCATGTATGAGTCTCTGCAGTTTTCTTGAAGAATAGAGTGGTTTCTTTTCAGCAGAGGTTTACCATTGCCTCCTTCCTAGGGCTGAGGGAGAATGACTGGCCCAAGGTCATTCAGCTGGCTTTGGACCTAAAACAGGACTAGAATTCACAATCTCTCAGTTACTACCTGGTGACTTAACTATTGCACCAAACTGGCCCTCAATGGAATGGAATGGAATATAGTTTTTTCATGGTACTTTAATAAAGTAGCCATTAATAACAGTTTTAAATTTAGATAATTGAAAGTTTAAAAAAATTACAATCAAGTTTCTCATCTTCACTGAAGTCAAGATAAGATATGTAAGTTTTGTTTCCCTGTATGTTGTCCTGACAGAACAGACTGAAGTCGTCAGAATGAGAAAAACTGGCCCAACTGTTTCAAGGATAATTTTTTGCTACAAGTGTTAAAGCATTTTAAGCCAACATGGTTTCTTACAGAATCCAAGGGACTATAATACAATACAATACAATAAAATAGCAGAGTTGGAAGGGACCTTGGAGGTCTTCTAGTCCAATCCCCTGCCTAGGCAGGAAACCCCATACCATTCCAGACAAATGGCTATCCAACATCTTCTTAAAGACTTCCAGTGTTGGGGCATTCACTTAATTTAGTGAGGAAGAGGAGAATATGGTAATAATTTGAGAATGGCACTATTCCCCCAATTCCGCAAGATTAAGAATGGATGTTGAGCCAGTTTAATAGCACTAGCACTTAGACTTATATGCCACTACATAAAGTGGCATATAGTACTCTCTAAGTGGTTTACAGAGTCAGCATATTGTTCCCAACAATCTAAGTCCTCATTTTATTGACCTTAGAAGAGACTGGACAGTCAGTTATCTGAAATGGTATATGATCTCTTGCTTGAGCAGGGGGCTGAACTAGAAGACTTCCAAGGTCCCTTCAAGCTCTATTCTGATTAATGACTGATTAGGATCAAACCCCTGGCTATGGGCAGAGTCACCCTCAATACTACATTCTAACCACTGCGCCACCATGGTTCAGTTTAACCCTATAGTTATAATTTCTAGTCCTTTTAAAGTGAAACATAGAACATTATGGACATTAGGCATTTCCCATCACTTCTTGTTCTTTTTCCATAATAGTAGAGACAATATGCGATTTGCATAGTTCATACATGACTACCATCAGTTTTCAGCTAGAGAGAAAACAGAATTCAGATTGCCTTGCTGCAAGTACTTACTCCTTCCGCCAATGAAACACTGGTTGATTTCCACTTCTTACCCATGTTTGAAACTGGCCAAATTATCCCAATTTTATTTCTTAACAAAGTTCTCAGAAAGATAGAGGTACCAACAAGAGTTCTGTGGACCTTCTGTGGCTTTTGGGGTTGGACTAGAAGACCTCCAAGGTCCCTTCCAACTCTACTCTACTCTACTCTACTACAATAAATGTTTCTGGGCTACTTACACACCTGCACACACACATATACATGCACATACACACACACATATCATGACTCTGTGAATAGCAAATAATGAATTAGAAGGATAATAATACATATGAGATCCAGGCATGGTAGATGCAGACTATTTACAAAACAGGTGCAAAACAGCTCTGGCAGTCATCTTCCTATCAATTAGCTTATTATCACCATGTCAGATTGCCAAGTGCCATTTTTCCCCCTATTCCATTCGTCTTCAACATAGGTAACTTACCTCGCTTTCCCAGAAAAGATTGCTGCGGGTCTCCCCTTCGCAAAAAAAGAGTACAAAGATAACGTCTGAACATTTCTCTCCTGAGAAACGGCTTAAGGCCGATCATGATCCGACCCACAATATTCCCATCATGTTGGTTATTAATAGATACCGTAATGATCACGTTTTTCCAGCCTTGCCTTATTTTTATTTCTTGTCTGAAAAGGAATAACCTCCTTTTTAATGCTATCTTTTTTTTTTTAAGTAATAAGTTCATGGCTATTAACATCTATCCCTTTTTTTTCCCCTCCCTCTTCAAATAGCTCAAAACCTGAATAGATGGCCTTGTATGTCAAGGACTGTCACATAATGATTTTTTTGTTTTATTTAGCTAAGGCTGCATCCCCCCCTCCCCACCCTCGAAATCCGAGATTTATCATTAACATACTGACAGGTACTTCACTGAAGTGGCACTAGCCACCATCAGCCTGAAGGATATTTATAAGGCTCGACAAACCAGTGGGACATTTGTTGGAGGGCAGTCTGCTCTTCCCGTCCTCCCATCTTTCTTGAACAACTTGGATGGTTTCAACTTCTTTTGCCTTTCAGAACTTACCCAGGATCAGACACCCTTCTGCCATGCATATGCAGATTTTCATCTCTAATGAGCCTTCACATAATCAATTTGACAGGAGCCCATTATCACTGCCACTATTGCCACCTCCCTTTTGCGGCATCTACCAGGGAAAGTATTTCAGGAAAAGAGCACCAGAGAGGGCTCGCCAAACAAAATCACGAGAGAGCCAATTTTAGGAAGACTATCGAGGGTTTCTTTCAAAGGCAAGGGGGAGGGCCGAGCTAAAACCCGAGAAACAAAGGCCACTGTGGAAGTGTGACTTGCAAAAATATTTCAAAATAATTGCAGGATTTGAGTATATATATATATATATATATATATATATATATATATATATATATATATATATATATATATGTCTCTAGTTGTTCGGGTTTTCTCCCGCGTAGAATTGGAGATGTCTTGGCGACGTTTCGACGAAGTCACATTCGTCATCTTCAGGCTGCTGCTGACTACTTCAGGTTTGGTGTTTCCACTACTCCTGGAAACACCAAACCTGAAGTAGTCAGCAGCAGCCTGAAGATGACGAATGTGACTTCGTCGAAACGTCGCCAAGACATCTCCAATTCTACGCGGGAGAAAACCCGAACAACTAGAGACCTACATACTAACACCCGCGAAAACCTCAGAAAACATATATATATATATATATATATATATATATATATATATATATATATATATATATATATATATATATATATATATATATATATATATATATATAATTTTGATAGAAAAAAGCTACTCTTGAGGAAAGGATTTTTTTTTTAATTCCTTTTAAAGTCTCAGGTCTGTGGCCATACCCAGGGGGAACTAAAGCAAGTAAGGTCCGGCTCTTGTATTTCCACAATGGGGAATAGACTCACATTAGTACTTGGGATATGACTACCCCAGCGCCTTCTCAAACCAAAATCCTGCTTGCAATATTTTGCATTGCATAAAGATTTCTTTGGATTCTTTCTCCAGCTTTCTCTGAAATTTTCTAGAGAACAACAGTTGGAAAGAGAAACCTCAGCAACCCTAGAAGAACTCAAAACACAGTAACTACAGCCTAATCCCTATAGCTTGTCTATCAAAAAGTTTGGCAGTTCATCGGTTTGAATCCCTAGTGCCCTAGTGAGCTCCCGTTAGTTGTCTGAGCTTTTGCCAACCTAGCAGTTAGAAAGCATATAAAAACGCAAGTAGAAAAATAAGGACCACCTTTGGTGGGAAGGTAACAGTGTTTAGTGCGCCTTCGGTGTTTAGTCATGCTTGCCACATGACCACAGAGATGTCTTCGGACAGCCCTGGCTCTTCGACTTTGAAACGGAGATGAGCACTGTTCCCTAAAGTCAGGAACAACTAGCACATATGTTCAAGGGGAAACTTTACATTTAATGCAGATGAGACCTCCCAAATCCCTGCTGACTTCTGCACATGCCCTGGAGTGAGATCCCTACTTTCTATCTTTCCCAGATGTTCCATAAGTTTTAAGGAAGATGGGGAAGGATTGACTCAAACTGTTCATGCAGGTTAGGGACAGGAAAATGTTTGGTGGCAGGGGTGGTGTTTAACATTATGGAGAGGTGATGGCCACCAAAGATGGAGCAAAGACACAGAGTTGTTGGGGAGATGTTGGGGCATTGCCATGGGTATTATTTGGATTTTCAATCATTACTTTTTCCTGGGATTTGACTTGAAAGATAGCACAGGTAAATCCGCTTGATCAGCCTTGGTTACTAATGTCTTATCCTGATGCCATCTCATCACTGCAGAAAGATCAGCATTCACCGTAGCGTATCAGCAAGAAATTCCTTGTTTCCTGATACCTCAGACCTTGAACCTCCACCATTTGTAGCCACTGCTTTGTAGGCTAAGTTAATTCTATCTTTTCATATATATTAAAACACAAATATATTTATAAGAGATGAACTGCTTTAATTACTTATCAATGAGTCATTGATTGTTTCTAGTTATATATATATATATATTATTGATGTGATAGCCTGCTCATATCAACATTCAAGATTTATGACAATATATCAAAACATACATGAAGAAGTTTATCCTCAAATCTTCCCCATGTTGCAACTTAGGGTTGAATCTCCCGGCTTTTGACAATACCCTCTAAATAAAAAAAATTGAGGAGATGTATTGTGTTATTAGCCCCTTAAAAGGCATTAAAATGGTTTTTTTTAATATGCTGTTAGTAGTTAGCATTTTATTTTAATACCAATTTTTCTATTTAAAAATAACATAATGCATAATGCATAATGTAATCGTTGGGATGCTAGAAGTCACAATACATACACAGGTTTTGAAGGGTACATGACCTTTTTTAATATTGCATATGTTCTGAAAATGCATGTAATAACAGGCAATATGATAAAGATATAGATATAAGATATTTTTATAATAAAGATATGATATTGTTTAAAAAAATATCTTAACTAAACAAATAGGCTTCTCCCTACCAGCCATTAATTTCAGCATCAGTTTTCTTCTTCCCTGCAAGCAGGGTTTCCTTTTAGGAGTTGGAAATCTTGTGCCCCGTCTATTTAAGGAGTACTAAGTTAATAATTCTTTGCCTAAATGCCACCTTAGCAATACAGATAGCCTTGTACCTGCTCTTCTGATTCCCGAGAAATCATGGGAAATGAAGATCAATCTGGCAGGGCTGAAATCTCCACTCGATCATTACTCAAACAAAGGGTGGAAAAGCAGAAGAAGATGGAAAATGTCAAGAGTTTCCATCAGAAATACTTCGCTTCCATGTTTTGTTGTAGCTTGGATATTTAGGAAACACATTAAAGAACACCATATATGAATACAAACATAAATGAGCTCTGTTCGAAATGCTTTAACGGATGTTTCAGAAGCTGGCATTATACGTGCCTGTCCAGCCTTCACGAGTTTTTTATCCGAAAAAAAAAGAGAAGAGGTGACTTTCCACCATGACAACAGGATGGCCTCGGTGCCATCCAGAGCCTCATTTCATTCTGACTAGAGAACAATGGCTCCATTGTGGCAGTGACCCTTCCCATTCTGGAGTCACAGACAATCCAAAGAGGATTTACCACCATTGTGGGTCTACACCCCCACCCCATCTCTCTTATTTTGCTTCCCTGATGCAGAGAGCTGTTCTCTTTCCTTCTCTTTTTTCCCCCCACTTTTCCTTCTATGGCTGGGCAACTTGCATACTTTCTGCAAATTAATATAAGATCCTTTGTGACCTCAACCTTAGCCATTTTTAAAACATCTTTCATTTTTGCGGGGAGCGACTGTTGTTAGCAACATGAGGGCTATTTTCAGAATGTAGGACAGAGTTAAGGATTGAGGGCACATTTTCTTCTGCATATATCAGGACTTCTTAGCTGTAATTAATTGGGACACAGGGCTTTGTATTTCGAGAACAGGTCATTTGCTTATGTGCTGCCCAAATCTTTTTTGTTTTGTTTTGTTTTGCCCACTTGACAAAGGCACCTCACATATGTTCCAGATACCCTTTCTGAAGAAAGATTTAAACTTGCCATTTGAATACTACTTTGCTACAAGTATTTGGCCCGGGGCGAAAAAGCAAAGAGGAGGCAAAGAGAGGGAGAGAGAATCATTTTCCTTTCCTCCAGCCATAGCCAGGAGCTGCCGTCTTTCTGAGTTTGATACGACTGGCCTCACACTGTCACATGGTCATGATGTAAGATCAGGAGTGCTCTGAGTGTCAGACAAATCTGGATTTAGGGGAATTATAGCAGATGTTGCAAAATGGCAACAGTTTAGTGAGTCCCTTTCATCTCACCGTTGGGGAGGCATGTCCACTAAGTGTACTAGACAGAAAAGAATGTTATCTTTGATCCCTAACACTCACGGGGAAAGAGGGCGATGGTGGCGCTTTCCTAGTTAAAAATGTACGGAGGGACTTCAGATCGTGTAGAGATAGAGGCAATGGGCCACCGAGGTGCAAAGTGGAAGCCTTCTTCTATGGAAAACAAAACAAAATAGAGTTGGGAATGGAGAAAAGTTGTGGCATTGGATCTACCTCAATTGCAAACATAAACATCACCCTTATTAAGATTTTGTTGATACCAGTGGAAGAGAGGGGGAGATGAGTAAAATAGTCCAAATCAGATTAGTGAGAAATCTTGGTTTTTCTCTGAAGAAGAACAAACAAGAATCTCACTTTCTATGCCATCAATGTCATAGGATGTGGAATATTGGTTTGAACTAGCAGGGACATTTTTTTTATATATTTAGCTTCTTTTAAGGTTACCCTACAAGGGGTGGAGGATATTAATATGTGTGGTATCTGATCCTGTTTAAATTCCCAAATTCTGCTCCTCACAGTAGCCTTAACCCTTCGCCAAGTCTGGTATCTCTACATAACCTGCCTCCCTGGGTCTATCCCTAACTTCTGAATCTTGTCTACTAGGATAGGTTAGTTCTGAATTGGAACTATTTAGATTCGGCAGGCTGAATAGGAAAGCTTTGAAATCAAGAAAATATTGGACAAAAATATTGAAACCAGGGGTATTTTTGTTGGGCATTCTACCTGAAACATATGATAAAAAGACCACATACTTGATGTTGCATATCTTAACTGCAACTCGAATTGTATTTGTGCAACAATGGAAAGATGATGAGATCCCATCTGAGGAGAATGCGATCAAGAAAATTTTAGACTGTGCAGAAATGGATACATTAACACTTGCTATTAAGAATAAAGAAGAAACTGAATGCTTTTTGATATGGGACATATTTTATCAATGGCTAAATAATAGAAGTTGGAAAGGAGATACAACTAGAGGAGATGGTAAAGAGGAGAGTTGTTAAAGATGATGTTAAGAGTTAAATATCAATGTTATAATATTATTATGTAATTATATTATTAATATGATGGCAAGGAATTATAGCAACAAAAATGTATAATATGATTATAAGCACAATTGTATGCAGAACACACACTGTTCAATGAAAATTGGATGCTACATAAATAAAATAAATAAAACTTGGGGGGGGGAGGAAAGCTTTGAAAGCTACTTCAGGGCTACAGAAGAAGTTATCCAACTTTGGTCTTGATGCAGAAATAAACTAATTTATTACCTGCCCAGGGTGTCTTCTGTATGCACCAGACTACCATTCTCATAATGAGCAAGCAGTTTAAGTATTATGATTCAGCACATCTGGAATGTACTAGATTATAAAAAAACTGATATAAAAAAATATGTTGGTAATCTGGTTCGTTTCTAGTTGCAAAACGTTGCTTCTTTCCAAGCCCAATAATGCTATCATCTCCCTGTAAGCGGAATAAATATTCTAGCATCTCAGGAGGGATCTTATCACCAATTTTCTGGCATGTATTAAATATATTTTAAATGCATTGGCTTATGAACATTTTTTTAGAAAAATGTTCCACTTTTCAGAGTAAAACATGATTTTTGAAAAAAGGTCATTTCAGAAATATTATTGCATTTCTCATCGGAAATGATGGTTATGATTATATATCATGCCCTCATTCTACTTTGCACTTTAGTTCCGAATTATATCTATCAAAAGATCTGAATGTAAATCTATTCCATTTTTGTTTCTTTCTGACGATCCTATGTACAACATGTTACATGTCATGATATTTTTCACCTCACTGACCAATGGCAGAAATATTGGAGAAATAGCATTGAGTGGGGATGGCATATGAATGAGTTTATTTGTTTGTTTAATTTATATGATACCCATCTTATTACTGAAGTGTTTGGATGGCTTACAATAGCAAGATGCTAGCTAGTTAAAATTACCATCTTGAACCTTCATGAACCTTCATGAAGCTTCCCATAGACCTTGTTCTCAAGTTTCTCTGAGACTTGAAGTGAGGACTTTGGTCAAAGCAAAGGGTGGATCAAAATCAGGACTTCTTATAGATCTACTGCAAACCAACAGATCCAGTGAAATTCATATCTTGGACCCATTTACGAGTCTCATTAAATATAATTTGCCACAAGTAACTAAAAAGTAAATGGTTCAGGGGCTTCCAATCTAACTGTTGCCAAGAACATGTACCATTTTTATTCCAGAGCAAGATATACATGTACATCCACTGTGTTTGAAGCTAAGTAAGTCTGGTTTTACTCCGAGTCTGATTCTCTGAGAAAGAAAATTCAGATTCTAGAGATAATGTTGTAAGCTCCAAGTGAGACCACAGTATAAATCTAATAAACACCAAATGTTGTCCACGCTAAGCCTATTTAGCTTAATAAATAGTTGGTTCAGTATTGCTTGTTTCTTTGACCCTTGCTGCTTTAGTTGCAAATTTCCCTCCAATTTGGGAATCTCCAGGACCACATAACAGGATTGTGTTGTGACAGTCCCTATAAAATGTACAACACACATACTTATGTTTTTGCAATGCATCCAGTTGTTTATGAATTGCTTCTGCAGCCATTTTAATAACAGCATCTGTTGTTCTTCTATTTTATGGCTATCAGAAAAAAAATTAAGAATAATATCAAAACATATGGTGTACTGTAGCTGTGAGGACCCAGATTGTTGGGGGCGATATGCTGACTCTCTGTAAACCGCTTAGAGAGGCCTGAAAGGCCTATGAAGCGGTATATAAGTCTACTGCTATTGCTATTGCTATTGCTATTGATTCATAGCTAATTTAGGAGGGAAGGGAGAAGTAAACAGTATATTTACTGTTCTCTTGTAAATTTAGCCACCTGTCTGTTATTAATTTATTAGATTTTAGGACTTTTCCTTCAGGTTCTTGTTATGATGGGAGAAGATTCAATGAAAACTCTGCCACAATTTCCCAGTGACATTTTCTGTGAACATTTCTAAGATTTTTCATTTTGTTTTGTACCCAGAAAAAGGACTATTTCTGAATATCTCTCCACTACATTGTTATGGCATCTCTTTTGGATTGGACCTTTCCTGGACCTATCCAGATGTTTTCTCAAATTCTGAAGAACTGGCCAAAATTCTCAGTTTTGGTTTTACTCAATTTTCTGCTTTAATCTTCATGAGTCTCCAAACTACTTAGAAATCACCACCCCAAATTTAATATGAAAAAAAATGTGCCAGGTGTTATGCTCATTACACATAATATTCATATTTTTATTAATATGATCTTTTTTTTAATACAGTGGTATCTAGGAAATCATCATTAATTCATTCCAGGAGGTATGATGAGTACCAAAAACGATGAATACCAACAAATTTGGTACCAAACAAGTTGGCTAGAAAGATTAGCAAATCGCAAGGCAACTGACACTGACAAGTTCTAGCTTGCGCTTCAAGTACCAACCAACGAGTACCAGGACAAAAATTTTGCATCAAAATACATTGGGTATCAAATTCAACAAGTTTCAAAATGGTTGAATACCAAGGTATGACTGTACATACATTTTTGTGGCACATAAGTGTAGTTTTGATATTTTTAAATTGGGAATCACATTTTTCACATCACGAAAAGTGAAACCATTACAATTCATATCTTGAATAGGTTCCCAAAGCGCAAATTGGGAAATTTCATATGAAAGTGTTCTACTAGACTTTTAAGATGGTATCCAGATTGCTTACTCTTATAAAGTAAGATGGAAAATATTGAATCCATCTCTACATTTGCTTTGGTTTTATTTTCATCTTGTTCATTCTGATGAACACGAATGCTTATTTACCATGCTGTCTTTTAGGAGTTCTTATAAAGGTACATGACTTTTATAGGGGTTTTTTTCCCATAACAAGTTAAACAATGCATCAGTCCTTTAATGAAGGACTGTGAAAAGCATACAGATGTAAACGTGAATCTGACCTTTTGAGGGGTCCAATCTCCAAATACTTAAAATATGAAGCTGCTTCATGAAGGGAGATGAGGGCTTCCTTCTCTCTCCACTTCTCCCAATCTTCTGCCCTCACTCATTTCCTCTCCTCTCCTCCTCTGTTGGTTTGAGTGCCCCTTGACTTAATTGGAAATGCAACAACTGTTTAAAAAATGGCAGGTGGGATGAAAAGATGTAGTAAGGGTTGAAGAAATTCCTTGATTTAGGACCATAATCTGCTGTTCCAATTCCCTCCACTGTGTGGATCCTTAAGGGACTCCAACATCTCACATCCTACCTACATCCTACCAATTCTCTAAGATCCCTTCACTGAAGTTCTCTCTCTCTCTCTCTCTCTCTCTCTCTCTCTCTCTCTCTCTCTCCTCTCCTCTCCTCTCCTCTCCTCTCCTCTCCCTCCCTCCCCCATATCTTTCTCCAACCCAAAAGGGAAAACAAGAGAAAGACTTCCAAAGGGCAGAAAACCATCAGGAGATGGCGAAAATGCTTGAGAATAAGGTCAGAGTCGGTCTCCTTTTGCCAACTGTAGTGGGGAAGGGGCGGCTGCCTGTCCCCACCCCCCCTGAGCAATGTTCAAAGGCTTCAGCATGCTTTGTTCCACTGTGTAGGGATTAGGCCAGGCGGTCTGAGAATTTGCCTTCTAATTAAAAAGGATAAAAGATAGAAGTAGCATTAGACTAAAACATAGCAATGATACTTCGCAAGTTTGAGCTCTTTTTAAAACACATGTACAAAACCTGTTAGTCACAAGACATTGTAAGAAATCACCACCAGGTTTGCTTCATCGCATTTGTTTTATGCCCAAATTTAACAAGGGGTGAAGAAACAGACAGATATGAAAAAGGGGGGGGAAAGTTTTGAACTTTTCCCAGCTATTCCTTAGTGAAGACAGCAGACTAATTGTACTGAAATCATTTTTGATTTATGAGAAAGGAGGAGCTTTGTTTTGTAAATGGACAACCAGGTTCATGGCCCCATCTCTCCACACTGTATATAGCAAGATATTGTTTGCTATTGGTTTAATTTAACACCATTACAATTTATTGTACAGCTAGGTAAACAAATCTGTGCTGTAATTATAAATATTTATTCTGATTGTGCCCATGGGCCTTACACAATGTGGACATTAAGTTTGATTTGATCAATTTCTGATATTTCTGGGAACTCTCTTATGGGTGAGAGGAGAAGTGCAACTTAGAGAAACCATTCATATTTTAATTAATGTCATGTTGCATCACTTAGAATCTTATTAAATATTACTAGAATATTACTAGAAAATACAAATACAAAAAGAGACAAAAGTGAGAAAACTGAGGGAACGAAGGAGAAAGGTACAAAGAGAGAGAAAGAGAAAAAATAGTGACTGCCAACTTTTTTCAGTGCAGTACACAAAAATAGAAATTACAACCTCAAGCTTTTGCTTTACATTTCACATTTCAAGCCATTTCTGTAATCACGAAATCATTCGAATCAGCAAAACATAAAATCAAAGTTTCATTCTTTTTTACTTTCGAGCAAAAAGTCCAGAAAAAGTTTCCAAGCAGAAACAAAGCCATGTTGTGTTACAGTACTGATGCAATGTACAAGTGAAGTTACCCTTCAGAAGATGCATTTCTCCAAACATTTCAGGGCCGTTCTCCAGTCCAAATATGTGACCAAACATGTATGTATTAAAGAAAAAGTGCCCATAAAAATGTATATATTGAGAAACATAAGAAACAAAAATGTTTTACACCAGAGAAATTGAGTACAAAAAGAAATGTATGCTGATTTTCATTTGTTTAACGTTTCAGAACTAATGCGGTAGTGGAACAAATCACATTTAGAATGTGAAAAATAAGCAAATCAGAATGTCCCTAAACACTTATCTGAACCTAATAGCTTGAGCAAAATAAACATTTGAGCCTTCTTTCCGTTTATCAAAGTTACCATCTTTTTTTTTACAGTCCAGGTAACAATATCTGGGCTTGCACATTACACTAAAACTAATATTTTCAGTTCTAAACAGGCAGTCTGGATTTACGCAACATATTCTTATCTATAAATAAATCAGACAAGATTAAAATTAAGGAACCTTTAATGACCCTGCGAATGTAGCTGCTAGATCTTTAGATGACCTGGTTAACAATCTGTATCTGGGCTGAAAAATGTGGATAAGAGAGCCAGCAATTGATTTATTTCTCTTTTGTGTGGAAGAAAAGGGATTCTTATTACTCCGGAACAGGTGGTAACTCAGAGGGTTGGACAATGATTGGATTATGTTCTTTGCCTCTCCTATTGGCCAGCTAGAGAGTGAGCAATGATGGCAAATGGGTTTCCTGTGAGTTCTCTGCCTTTTAAGGTCAACAGAAGTGAAGATGGTCACATGGTATAGGTTTTTTTATGGCTGGATACTAGTAAATTCTAGCAATAATTGTTTGCTTAGGAAATGATTCTCCATGATGTTTCTTCTCCTTTTAATTTTCTTGTCTGTTTCCTAATTTTCAGCATGTGCTACAATTCTGGGTTTTTGTGAAAGTGTCTCCTCAGAGCTTTTATAGCTGACCTGTAAAAACTGATGGATGGATTTGATTTATACCCCACTTTCTACTCTGTCATGCTGCCCACAAAAGTACTGTTAAGGACCTCCAGCTATTCTCTCCCTCTTTTCCATCAGAGTTGCAGGGTTATTATGTGGCTTATCTTCCTGTATTTCTATTAAGGCTAGGGACAGATTAAAGACAGTTTAATTGGTGAATCATGCAAGTTATGGTTCATTAACAGAACAATTCACTTTTCAAGAAGTTGCATTTACTAAGTTAAGAAAAATACCAATATTTCTGAAGCACAAACCTTTAGAAATTTTATTCATTTAGCCTTGATGAATTGGAACATATTTCAGAGGGGAAACAGCCCTATTATTATGGGGTGGACCATCTCTACATTTTACAAGTCAGCATATTAATAAGAAAACAAAAGAGTCTATCAGGGCAAGGTATAGGTTCTGTAAAACTATTGTGGCCATGTAGTGTAACCACTCAATCAGGTCAATGGGAGGTACGGTTGTTTATTTATTTAAACCACAACTGAAAAGCTCCTGGGCCTACAAATTTTTGTGGGGAATGTAAGCCTCTGACAGAATCCTCAGTGACCCCATGCATAGCGGGATACCATTGCACATGACTGAGGCAAAGTATTTATTTATTTCTTTACAAGTAGCAGGGTGGCAACTTCATCTGTCAGGTGCCTTGAATATTCTCCACAGCAGTTATCCAGATGATCCTGTGGTTCATCCCTTCCCAGCAAGGAATGAGTAAACAGGACTGCTTAATAGCTATCTAGAGGCATAGTCAGAGCAGAGAAATAGCTATATTTTGGCAGTCTTGTCACCCCAATGTAATCCTAAGTAAGGGTGCTCCATCAGATTTGGTCTTTCTTTTTATTTATGTATTAAATTTATATACTACCCATCTCACAACTGAGTTGACTCTATACATCTCTTCTGGTGGTTCATCTTCCAAAGTCCCTCAGAAAACTGAGGGTCAACTCAGGATGGACACACAGTGAGAAGCCCCAGGAACTCTCTGATTCAAGGCACTTGTCACATCCTCATTCAAGGCATAGACCAAGGCCTCAGCCAAACAACTTATCAAACTGGAGGAAAAAAAGCAAACTTCCTTTGGAACCCCATTAGTCACTTGGGGAAGACTTATAGGCTGTACTGTGGTGGTGGGTGGGTAGGGGAACCAGCATTAGCAAGCAGAAAAGTGTTCAAAGTAATTTGACCATAGCAGAAAACCAGTGGAAATCCACATCATTGGACAAGAACATAAAAATATACATGATTTTGTTTCCCCCTCTATGGACACCTATGGGTGGAGGAATATAAGGTGAGCCACAGCTAGAGATTGGAGACAAGTTTATTCCAGGCCAAGCATCAGTTGAGCTACATCATATGCCCCTTCCCAGTCTGCTGCCTCCATATTTGTTGAATTATACATACCCTTCATCCTTAGTCAACACACTAGTTCAGTCTAGGAAAGGTAGATTGGGGTAACACCTAAACTTTTGGAGCTTATATATTTGTTTTAAAGCCATTCTTGGATCTTGGCTTTCTCCCGAAATCTCCTGGCTCTCAATATGTCAGAGAGCCTCCCATCCAGGTAGCTGAGAATACTATCCCCTGTCAGCAAAGGTGAGTGGGGGATAAAAAGGCATTCCTACTGGCTTCTTGATGTAACATGAGAGGTGTGGGAATGAAGAGTGCATTCCATTACACACTTGTGTGTGCAACAAGAGCTGGATTACTCTGAAAACTTAGAGGTCTGTTGTGCAACCTTCCCACCTCTCTTTAAAACATAATTCCTATAATCTGGTAAACCAACCTGTAGAAATGCTCATCTCCAGTTCCTTAATGTGACAAATCAGTCCCAAAGTATATGGTGTGAATGAACAAATGCCACCTGTTTGAATGAAGAAGTCCACAGGGCCTTCCCCAGGGAAGAAAGCAAAGATAGTACTATTCCCTCAATTGCTTAATTATTAAATCTATAGTTTAGGAGACTATAACTATAAATGGCTGAATAGCAATAACTGCAAAGGGATTTTACTGTACTCTTACTGTAACTCATAACAAGGCAATTGCATGAGTACAAATAATTTAAAAATAGGGCCCTATCTAACGAAACAAAATTCAAGGGTGAGAAAAGTAAGGTTCTACATTTAGGCAAGAAAAACCAAATGCACAGGTGTAGAATAGATGGTACCTGGCTGAATAGCAATAACTGCAAAGGGATTTTGGAGTCCTAGTGGACAATCACTTAAATATGAGCCAGCAGTGTACTGCAATTGCCAAAAAACCCAGCATGGTCCTTGTGTCGTGATCCTGACTAACGAACCCTGCAAGGTTCGATTCAAAGTTGACAGCTAGGCTGCATTAACACAGGAATAGAAACAGATCATGTGAAATGTTAATACCACCTTATAATGCCTTAATAAAACCACTCTTGGAATATTTAATCCAGTTTTTGTCACCATGATATAAAAAAGATGTGGAGACTCTAGAAAGAGTGCAGAGAAGAGCAACAAAGATGATTAGGGGACTGGAGGCTAAAACATATAAAGAACGGTTGCAGGAATTGGGGATGTCTAGTTTAATGAAAAGAAAGACTAGGGGTGACATGATAGTAGTCTTCCAATATTTGAGGGGCTATCACAAAGAAGAGGGAGTCATTATTCTCCAAAGCACCCAAAGGCAGGACAAGAAGGAATGGATGGAAACTAATCAAGGAGAGAACCAACCTAGAATTAAGGAGAAATTTTCTGACAGTTGGAACAATTAATCAATGGAACGACTTGCCTTCAGAAGTTGTTGGTGCCCCATCTGTGGAGGTTTTTAAGAAGATAGGACAACCATTTGTCTGAAATGTTATGGGATCTCCTGTTTGAGCAGGGAGGTGGAGTAGAAGACCTCCAAAGTCCCTTCCAACTCTGTTATTCTATTATCCTTAAAATCAGAATCGTTGCAATAAAGAACAGTACGAGACAGAATAAAAAGGAAAGAATTAGAATCGTAGCAGAGAATGAATTAACACACACTGCCCAAAGCGATAAGGTGGCATGTTTGGTTTTGGTTTAGGATTAAATGTGAATTGACTCAGCAAATAAGCCATGGTTTCTTTAATACCAATAAAGCACAATTTAAAGCCATCTTGCATTGTTGCTTTTGGATTACACGTGTAATGTAGAAATGAAAATGCTTGCTTTGTGATTTCCTGAATGGAGTCAGTTTATTTCTGGATCTTGCCACAGCCTCTAGCCCAGGAATCAGCCACTAATGGAAACTTTACACCTTGTGGATTTCATCTTGTAAAGTTGCCACAGAAGCCCACCCCTGCTCTAGGTAAAAGGAAGGGCAAGAAATCAGGAACTGCCCAGGAGTCTCCAAACAAATTGTGCAAACAGTGCCAGCTCTGCAGACTGATCTCTTTCTAGATTAGTCAATAAATCAGGATTAAAGCAAACCCTGATGGTGATGTGTGAACAGAGTCACTCCAGCAGCAAATGAGGCTCTACCTTGCAATTTCTAAAAAGTTTCCCTTCCTTGTAAAAGAGGCTTCTATTTCTCTTATACTCAGAATGCTTGAGAATCTCTTTTGAATTTCTTTTGGAAATATATCTGAAGTGACTTTATTGTTATTGGAACTGGCTAATAATCCTACCACTGTTCTGGCTTTCTGTCACAAATATTTCTTTGAACCGTACTAAGCTTGCTGTACTTTCCAAAAATGGGGGGGGGGGAGATCAGAATAGGAGGAGTTCCCTCCTGATGTCTTTGCTTGAGATTTAATGGAAATGTGAACAATCGGCAAATGACTCAAGGTCTTTCATATGCATATCTCTTGGTCTCCACCTTGCTAAATAAATAGAGAGAATATCAGCCTATACCCACAACATTTTGTTTCCATTCTTTTTCTTCTGTGAGAGACATTCCCATCAAATTTAATGAGAACTGAGGGAAAGAAAGAAGTCAGGAGAATATTTCTGTATTTCATGAGCTTAAATAGGCTTAGGTTTGGGGAGAACGTGGTATTTTTTTGGCCTGGATACCTCAAGGGGGACAATGAAAGTACCAGGTGGGCCCCCTAGGGGAAGACATTTGAAAAGGTAGAAAAATTCATAGATAACCCCAGGATCTCCTACCATTGCCAAAAAGACAAAAACAGTGTTATATAGTTTCAGTGACCTTCCCAGCCAGCTTCCAACAAGCAACCTCAATGTGGAAATCAGTTGAAAGGAGGTTGAAAGATAGCAATAGCAATAGCAATAGCAGTTAGACTTATATACCGCTTCATAGGGCTTTCAGCCCTCTCTAAGCAGTTTACAGAGTCAGCATATTGCCCCCAACAACAATCCGTCCTCATTTCACCCACCTCGGAAGGATGGAAGGCTGAGTCAACCCTGAACCGGTGAGATTTGAACAGCCGAACTGCAGAACTGCAGTCAGCTGAAGTAGCCTGCAATGCTACATTTAACCACTGCGCCACCTTGGCTCTTGATGAAATCACATCATGCCTCATTTAATGACCACAGCAACAAGGTCGTAAAATTGGGTGTGGTCCTGTGCTGTCTCATTTAAGAATTGCACCGCTTAATTTTCTGGTTTTGTTCTGGTCCTAAATTGAAGATTATCTTTAATAGCAATAGCACTTAGATTTATATACAACTTCACAGTGCTTTAATGCTCCCTCTAAGTGGTTTTCAGAGTCACCATATTTCCCCCAACAATCTGGGGTCCTCATTTTACTGACCTCTGAAGGATGGAAGGCTGAGTCAACCTTGAGCGGGTGAGAATCAAACTATCGCCAGCTATTAGCAGAAGTAGCCTGGAGTACTGTATCCTAACCACTGCACCACCCTGGCTCATGGTGGATGTTCAAATCCAAAGCAGAAAATGTGACCTGTGGAATACGTATATGCCTATTACCTATGGAGAACACCTTATGCTAAATGCATTTTTCCGAACACTGCATATCAGCAGCCACTAGATTCCGAGAAAATTATGTTGCTTTAAGGTACTCCAAATCACATATTGCTCAGCACAATCCTAAAGGAATCCTAAAGGAATGATTCTAGTTTTGTCTCTTTTCCCCCTCCCTTCACCTCATTCTACAGATTTTTTTTAATGTTTTTAATGTGATGTTTTAATTATCTATTTATGTTTTGTAAAATATTTTGAGGGATTTTTAATATAGGAAGCAGTAGAAAAGTTATGCAAATACAACACCTGTACCTTTTAATGTAATATTTTTTTTAAAAGCTCAGTTCTATACACCCAACTTTACATATTTGCACAAGTAAGTATTAGGGGATGTAGGATTGGGAATGAAAAAATCAGATTTCCCATTATAATCATTTTATTTTATTTCCTTCTTCCTCTTTTTTGGCTTTTGGAATGTTGTATTGGAAACAACAACGGCTCTTAAATAGGTTCCTTTATCCATAAGCCAGATGGAAACTCTCCATCAACTCTGATTCTAAGACTTCTTGGTCTGGTTTTGAAGATTTCCCCCTCACAGAATGGTAAATAGAGCTGAAACTGTAAATCTCTTTCTCAAACCTATTCTGAGTTCCTCTTTGATGAAAGAATGCCAGGGTTGCCAAATTCTTTGTAGGAGGAGAAATGGAAGATACCCGGATGATCATTTACCAACATGGAGGACTGTCTGACAGAAACTGAGTTGGAAGGGCACAACCATTTTCTTTCCTTCTGGGTCTCCAATTTGGGCCACAACCAAGGCCACAAGTTCAACAGTCAGGCCTTTGTTCCTCTCTGCCAAGTCTTTGCTGGAATGGCTCCCTCTGATGTCAAAAATATGAACCAGCTCCCTCTGAACCCGAGTCCAAAATGGTGACGGATGAAACTCTGGCTTCTTTTTCACATTGGCTGGCCGAATTGTAAGTTAGATGAAATACTTGTCTGATGCAGACAACAAAAACAAAACTTGCTTCGTCTTGCCAATTGAGTTGTGTTCGTCAAAAACATCACTGACATTGTGCCACTGCCATATACCCACAATGTCTTCATTTTCACTTTAAACCAAGCCATTCCTTTGATCAGACTGTTGTCTTGGACACCCTTGCTTTTGTTGAAGTCAAGATTATCATGACAGCTTCCAAAACAAACAAGTAAATAAATCCCACACCAATCCCAAAGTCCCTTTGAGACAGAATGTTCTTTGTAGCTCCTACCTAAGAATACAATTTGTACAAAGACTACTATGCAAGCGAACAACCTGTGCAAGGCTACTTGAAATTGTGAATATGTGGCTGTTGCAGTAGCTCTGAACGAGCTTGTCTTTTCTTCTCCCATTCTAATAAATCTCAGTGTGTGATGTGGTGTCATCCTATCAGGAAGCTGCTGAATGAATGATCTACTTCACTGACTGCTGCTTGCCGAGATGGGAAAGCTGCCACTGTTATTACAAATGGGATGCAGCTCCCTGTTTCCAATCTTCATAGATTCTCCACAGAGCTGAATGAGAAATTCATCCTCTCTAAATCTTTTAGGGGAACTTTAAAAATTGTACTCTGAGAGCTAGGATTGTGGTCTACATTTGGGGCAGAACCCCAGCCCCCCACTTCCCCAAAGGCCAAAAACACATGCTTTCTCTCAAAGGGCTGTAAAACTTTGAAAGCTTGAGAAGAAATGGACTCATTCAGTCATTATTGTCTCCCACTCACAGTTACTCACAAGCATCCATATCGGGGGTTGTCTAACTAATTGAGCCACACTCTGGTGTTTTTCATTGGGACACGGTGGCTCAGTGGCTAAGAGTTGAGCTTATCGATCAGAAAGATCGGCAGTTCAGCCGTTCGAATCCCCAGTGCCGCGTAATGGAGTGAGCTCCCGTTTCTTCTCCCAACTTCTGCCAACCTAGCAGTTCAAAAGCATGTAAACATGCAAGTAGAAAAATAGGAACCACTTTTGGTGGGAAGGTAACAGCATTCCATACGCCTTTGGTGTTTAGTCATGCTGGCCACATGACCACAGAGACTTCTTTGGATAGTGCTGGCTCTTCGGCTTAGAAATGGAGATGGGCACCACCCCCTAGAGTCGGGAATGACTAACACTTGCGTGCAAGGGGAACCTTTACCTTTACTTGATGTTTTTGGGAATATGCCAACATCCACAGTTACTCTACTCTCTCCCTTAGCCTACAAAAGTGGGTGGGGTATAGCATAAGAGAAAAGAAAATGGCAAGCAGAAAGGAAGCAGAGCCAACACCTTGGAATTTACAACTATTACAGGTAGTCAAGAAGGCTATCAGCCAACTGCCAGAACCACAAGGTACAGCAAGCCGCATATCCTGATGGGGATCCTAGCTGGAGCTTGGCTTTGTAGCTCAACTGGGATACTCAAAAGCAACACCGCTTAAGAGATTGGAGCATGGTCTGGAGTTCCACAGCAACCAGAAAAAGAGCAAACACAGCAAGGCAACTTAACAAATGTTCATTTTTGTTTGTTTTAAGGACTGAGCTTTCAAGACTTATTTATGCTGCTACGTCAATCTGCAAGGCTTAAGGAGAGTAGAGTTAACCTAGGCAATCGCCTATTTTTAGAAAGGTATGCGCTATAATAAAATGTTTTGTACAGTTATCTTCTATGCTGTGGGCTTTATAGAAGTTTTACAGCTCAACACTATATGTACAAAAGTGTTCAAAATGCAAATGGGATTTATATTGTTAAGCAAATTAAATACCCAGACAACATGATGTTTATTAAGCACCAAGGAATGTAATTAATAGAAAATTAATAAAATTGGAAAAAAGTGTTCAAAAATGCAAAATTTTTGCAGTTAGGATTAAGTATACATTATATTGTATTAGGGACTTTTCACTTTAAAAACTGTAAACACTAAACTCTTCCTACAAAACACTTATAGTAAAATAATAACATATGCAATTCTGTAGATGACCACGGTGATGATTTGCCACTTTCTAGTTTGGCTGATTTTGTAAACTGATACAAGATGTGCCAGAGTCACATCAAATCTGCAGTTACTAAATGGGAGAATGAGAGAATGAATGAAAACAATGTAGAAAGATTCACATATAATTGTGAGGGGAGAATGTTCTTTAAAAATGTAATGGGAGTTGAATGCTGATTAATCTATCTAATGCAGCATCCAATGCCAACCAACCAGGAGTGTCAAAAACCTTCTTTTGGCCCATATTTCCATGCTAGCTTTCAGTGTTTCAGGCCATATAAGTTCAATTTGGTTATCGTGGTTAAGTCACTGTTAAGTTCTGCTCCTCTTTTAAAGAAATCCAATAAATGGCCGAATCTTGTGATAACAATTTCTGTATATTTTAGAATCAATGAATTTCATGATATTCATATTTCAAGGCTATATCTACAAATGGTTTACTTGAAGTGTAAGTACTTCATCTCAAATCCTTGGCTACAAAAGAAGGCCTGGGTTCTCTCAACAGTTGAGGCCTCCTTGAAAACCATCTTCTTGCTGCCATTCAAGCAGAAAAGTCTCCTCTCATAAATTGCCTTCACGGCTGTGTTAATTGCAGACCAAGGTTTGAGGAGAAGCTTGGTATTCTAGTCTGGAAACTCTGCGGCAGGGTTGAAATCCAGCAGGTTCTGACAGGTTCTGGAGAACCGGTAGCAGGAATTTTGAGTCGTTCCGAGAACCGGCAAATACCACCTCTGGCTGGCCTCCAGAGTGGGGTGGGAATGGAGATTTTGCAGTATCCTTCCCCTGCCACGCCCACCAAGCCATGCTCACCAAGCCACACCACACCCATCAGGCCCCGCTCACAGAACCAGTAGTAAAAATAAATAAATTTCACCACTACTCTGAGGTATGTCTTTATTCTCCCTTTATTCAAATGGCCAACTGTGTCCATTCCTATTTTTAACCATTGCAAAGCTCGAACTATTCCTTTAGATATAAACAAGGTATTAAAAGCAATCCTCAATGTTTAATGCCAGAGTGGAAACTCTCTAGGTGATAATAGTCAGAGATCACATAGCAACCAGAGCTCTATTTTATAGCATGGGGAGGAAATTTCATCATAAAGAAATGCCTGAGGTGCAGATAAAGCAGGATGTAGACAGTGCAGTTCCATTCAGTTTTATTTTGTTGCAGGCATGAAAAAAATGGAAGAAGAATATGAACACAAACCCAGGAAGTTATCGTTGCAAAGCTAAAATTGTGGAGTTGAATTTTCTTGCCTTCCCTCTCCAAAAGTCTCCTTAAGATTATTTGCTTTTTTTAGAGTGAATATATTCTGGATTTAGAAATATATAGCATCCACTTTTCATGATACTTTCCAGTATTTGATGATACAATTGTACTGAAAAACGTAAGAATATGTGATATTCTGTGCTTTTGTATGAATCAGCACTTTCAAAAATCCAAGCAATCAGCGAAATACAGGGGACTACCTATTTATAAATAAAGTGCATCCTTTCTCCACAAATCTGTACAAATGGCTTCATCACAACTGTATACTGTACTGTATAGAAGGCAATATCGGTAGGCAGTAGGATGGGATTAGCCTCTTACCACAAAAGTGTCTTGGCTGGTATCTTCACCATCCTCCACATCTGTTAAAATCAAATCTGCATTTCACTCAGTGCAACTATCTGAAACAAACATAAAGGGAGAAGCTGCAGCACATTGACACCATGAAATGCACATGAAACAAAAACTGGATTTAATTAAAATTGCTTTTTCAAGTCATGCACGGGGGCAAAGAAATCACATCCTGAATTGTTCTACAGTTACTGGATTCCAGCAAATCATCCCTCGTCCTTTGGATGAGATGGGGCAACATCAAAGGGGAACATTTTTTAAAAAAAAAATTGCATTTTTTTATCTTTATTGTGCTATGTAAATCAACTACAGCATTGATTTCCTTGCCTGCCTTCACTATCACTAAAGCCTCCTGTGGAACCATATCAGCAGTAAATAGACTCCAAGCATGCAAATCAGGTGGTGGGGAAGATGAGGGGTTGGTTCTGGGGCTGCTAATATCATAATCACCATAGAAAATGTCATAATCACCCTAGAAAACTCAGTGAGCTGATGGGTTCAGGCCAGAGTTGAAAAGCAACATCAACCTCTTGGGAAGCTGCTAGTAAAATGCTATCATAGGTCTCTGCAGGTGGGTTGGGGGCAGCTGTCCCCCACGAATAACTGTAATGCCCAGATTCCCAGTTCTCATTTAAAAAAAATAACAACTCCCTATCTCCACTAGAAGCCCAGATGTGGGACAAAATGGGCCGCCATTTTTCTGCTCGTTTTATAAGAATAGGCCTGTTCCTAGTCAAGGAATGAACACTCCTAGGGGTGTTCGGTGTGCATATTTTCTGCCAAAGGAAGTCTTTTTTGAATCTTCTCTGGTGGGAAATGTTTTCTGCCTTGTTAAAAAAAAATAAGCAGTTCCAAAATCATGACAATTTATCTACTAAAAAAATAGGAAGAAAGGAATTCATAAGATGTCTGAGATCTTCCCTTTTTAAAATATATATATATATATATATATATATATATATATATATATATATATATATATATATATATATATATATATATATATATATATATATATATATATATATATATATATATTTGAAAAAGTTATCCTGCAAGTGGTTAAATATAAAGGGCATCATTTTATAAGCCTGCGGTAAAAGCGGGAGCTGGTAGAGATTGGCCTAGGCCAGGGGTGTCAAACTCAAGGCCTGTGGGCCAGATCTGTGTGGCCACCCTGGAAACAGCAAAGGACCGCCCTATGGTGCTTCTGCTAGCAAAAATTGAGCTCCCAAACTCTGTTTTTGCTGGCAGAGTGGTTAAGGAGGAGGCTGTCGAAAATGGAGCTCGAGTCAGTTTTCACTGGCAGAGCACTCGGACCACCACAGGGGCCCCCAACCCGGGTGATGTTGAGTGGCCATGCCCACCAGTATAGTGGACAGGCAAAGGTAGGGGCAAGGGTGGGTTCCTGCCAGTTCTAACCTCTTCTATAGAAGAGTTTCCACAAATCTACAGTGTCATTTAGAACTGGTTCCAGCTCCCTCCCCCTGCCCGTCCGCACATCATCAAGATGAAGAGCGAGAGGAGGAAGTCTGGGAGTTGAAGTCCACAAATCTTAAAGCTGTCAAGTTTGAACACCCCTGGGGCTTTTTTTCCTAAAGGGTTAGGGGTGCAAGGGTCTTGTATCTTGACAGCTTTAAGACTTGCAAACTTCTATGCCAGAGTTCCTGAGCCAACATTTTGGCTGCTAAGCAAGAGCATTGTTAAGTGAGTTTCACCACATTTTACAGGTTGGACACGCCCACCCACTCACATGGCTGGCAAGCCACTCCCACCCGGTCACATGGCTGGCAAGCCACTCCCACCCGGTCACATGGCCAGCAAGCCACTCCCACAAAGCAAGTCACATCTACAAAAGAGGTTCTAAAAATTTTTGAAACCCACACTGGGTAGGGGTTAGAGGGATGTAACAAGGATGGCAATTAAAGCTGATTATAGTTAAAGTGTAATTTATTAAATGTGTGATGTCTGTGACTATTTTCTTGGTATTCTTTCCTAGGGCATGGTGCTTTTTCCTCATTCTAAGAACACACCTTGCTACAAAATGTCTCCAAGGTGCTTTTTCAAAAGGCAACTGGACTTTGGTTTTCCTTGAGGACGTTTTTGCTTCTCATCCAAGAAGAAGCTTCCATTCAGATTTCACTCCATTCTATTTGTCTCATCCATTCAGAATACAGACACTTCTGATCCATTCTGAAGAAGCTTCTTGGATGAAAAGCAAAATGTCCTCAAGGAATTACAAAGTCCAGTTGCCTTTTGAGAAAAAAAAACACCTTTGGGACAACTGCGATTTGGATGACTGAAAATCTCCATCGACATCTTGCCACAAAATATTTTCTTATACTATGTGTTGCAAATAACTCTCACATATTACAGTATTTAAAAACAAGCAGAAACAGGGACAGGACTGAATCCTGAACAAAATGTCATTACATGGTTGAACAAAGGGAAAGGGTGTATTTCTTTATTCGCTTGATTTGTACTTTGTCTTTCTCTCTAAAATGACATTTACTGAAGCCAGCAAATTCTTTAATCTGCCTTTTGACTGTCCAGGAGCTGCTCAGTCTCATTTGGATTAAGCATCAATTTCTTCTCCTCCATGTGGTCTATGGACTATTGAGGATTTTAGCCACAGGTGGACAGGTATTGTCTTGATCCGAGGCCTACGCTTTTCAAAAGAAGGAATAAACTAATCTAAAAATCTCAAGGTTAGGTTTATCTCTCCTTGTAGCTCTGCTTTGTAGGTTGTTCTGTCCTTAGCATTCCCAGTTTGTTCAGTCACTAGAACACGGATGTCTGACCCCTGGGCATTATCAGCCTTTTTTTAAAAAAAATGAACTGTACAACTAGATGCAAAGTCGACAACTACAAGCACACATAAGCATTGCAAGAGTATTTGTGCAACATCAAAAATTAAGGATGCAAAAGATAAAACTGTATCACATTGAGTACATTTAGATGAGGATGATGGGATAGAAGGAAAGCCAGAAACTTCAAGTGACAGCTGTCCAATTGCTGGTGATGGAACCAGTGATCCTGCCCTTGGCTTTGTCATACCAGCTATCTCCCAGGACCCCTTGCTCACACCCACTGACAGGAACCTAGGTTCAGAAATAGACATACCACATCTACATGGATGTGCATACGAATGGATGGTTGTTATGCAAAGATTGTACCTAACCTGTGTGCTAATGAATGTAAGCTGAGAGCAATACACACATCAAACTCTCATTTGATTTGGTTTGGTTTTCTATCTGTCAGAAAAGGAGGAGTCAGAGGGAGGAAAGGGGCAAAAGAAAGAACCAAAATGCTTTAAATCTTAAAATTGTGCTCTTTTGGAGCAGTGGTGAGAAAGTGATGCAGAATTAATATTGATGTTGTTTGGAAAGTTGGAACTAAAACTGAATTCGGCTCATGGCAGTATAACCTTTCATTTCATTAAGAGTGAGAAAGGACTCTGCAAAAAGGACCTTTTCTTCGTAACGTCCAAATATGATCATTTACAACTCCTGTCATTCCCAGGCCACATGCTACACTTGTGATGGCGAACCTATGGCGAAGCCATTTCTGAGAGCACGTGAGGTGTTGCCCTGTCATCTCTAATACACAGGTGCACGCTGGCCAGCTGATTTTCAGCCTTGATTTTCCCAAAGTCCGTTCCCGAATTTCCAATTTGCATGTTGGTCCGTTTTTTTCCCTCCCCAAGCTCCTAGAAAGTCTCTGGAGCCTGGGGAGGGTGAAAAACGGACTCACTTATCCTCCGCGAGCTGCGCTGGCTACCTGTTGATCTCCGTGTGCGCTTCAAGGTGCTTCTTACCACCTATAAAGCCCTTCATGGTAGTGGATCTGGGTACTTGAGAGACCGCCTCCTGCCGATTACCTCCTCGAGACCGATTAGATCTCATAGATTAGGCCTCCTCCGAGTGCCATCTGCCAGCCAGTGCCAGCTGGCCACTACGCGGAAGAGAGCCTTTTCAGTGGCAGCTCCGACCCTCTGGAACGATCTCCCCGTGGAGATTCGTACCCTCACCACCCTTCAGACCTTCCGCGTAGCCCTCAAGAGCTGGCTATCCCGCCAGGCCTGGGGGTAAAGATTTGATCCACCCCCACCCGAATGTTGAATGAATGTTGTTTATTTTTTAATTATGTGTTATGTTATATGTCACTGTTTGTATCCCCTCCCTATAAGTTGTTAGCTGCCCTGAGTCCCCTCAGGGAAAAGGGTGGCCTATAAATAAACTTATTCCTATTCCTATTCCTTACCGGCCCACTGGAAGTTGGAAAATGGGCTGTTTCCGGCCTCCGGGGGGAGGGAGGTCATTTTCGCCATCCCCAGGCTCCAAGAAAGCCATGCATGCATGCACAAGGCAGCAGGGAGGGGGATCAGCATGCATGCGCAGGAGGCACAGCATGGAGGGCATTAAATTATGGGGGTGGGCACACAAGTACGTGCGATAGCACACACACGTGCTTTTGGCACTTGAGGCGAAAAAGGTTTGCCATCCCTGTGCTACACTCTATTACCCCTCAACATATTCTAGCATGTGGGCTGGGGATGACAGGAATTGTAGTTCAACGTATTTGGACATTACCAAGTCAGGGAAGTCCCTTCTCAGCTCTTAATGCTGCCTTCCCACTGCCAGCAAGCTGGTATTTCCCTACAACATAACACAAGAGAATAAGCCTATGAAAAGCCTGGGCTAAGGGAACCCACACAAGAAAGTAAACTCTTCTTCAGAAGGGATTTCTTTCTCTTCCCCCCCCCCCCCATGCTCTGAACTAAATCTCCCATAGCTTTCTAGGCTGGGAAAAGCTTAAACACAGTCAATGGAAAACAGGCGAAAGAAGTGACAAAACATTATGACAACAGTAACTGTAAAACAGACTTTTTTAAAAAAAAATCAAAAGCAGAACAAGTTTGATGTCAATCCCTGTACGGAAGATGTCAAGAATAAGATACGTCTCCCTTTCTCTCCTTTTTTTTAATCATCTTCTTATATTAGATTCAGATCTGTCCTAGAAGACTAGGAGGAACTTTCCCTTAATGGATTATTCAAATCAATTGGTAATATTGTGTCCATCTGTCCTGGGTGTAGAATTCATGCCAGCTACCAGAAGCTATTACTATCTTAATGAATAAACTTTAATTCAAGAAGGTATTATTTATTACATTGCTTATCTGTTATGTTAATTAATTTAATATGTTTTTAAAAATGGAAATCTAGAAAGAAAGAAAAAAATTCAGTTCTATTTCTATGAATGCTATGGGGTTCTATAAGGGTTGCATGGTTCCATTTGTAAATAAAAAAAATGCTAAGAGGATGTTTCCAGGAAAAATCTAAATAAATTGTATATACATCATACATTGTAGACTGGCAATGTGTGATTCAAATAATTCAGCTCTCAAGAGTAGGACTAAGGCAAAAATCCAACAGTTCCAATTCTAAAGGCTAGTTCCCTTATCAACTTTACATGCAGTGGATATTTTATAGATACATTTTAATGAAAATCAGCTTAGCTATCATTCTGCAAAAGAAAGTGTAGATGACCTTTTGGTTCCTGACTAATACACCAAGCTTGCATTCTAAAAGTAGAGGAATCACAAGGAAAAAAAGTGATTGTTTTGATTCGCTTATATTAGTGCTTATATTTGTTTCCTAATCCATTGATTTACAGCAATCATGCATAAAGGGAATTCTGAAGGACTACCACAAAGGATCAAAGATAGTGGGAGATCTTGCAGCTACAGATATTCTATTCTTAATTTAAGGTTTTTTTTAAAAAAAAACAACCAAAAACAACTAAATAATGTTTTAAGTGTGAGAAACAGGAAGAATCGAAATCGGAATACTTTATTTGGCCAAGGAATTTGTCTCCAGTGGGGAAACTCTCAATGTACATGCAAAGCAATAAAATCATCATTCCAATAAAGGAAGTAAAGAAGATAAGACAGAAAAATGATAACATTACAGCCATACCACATGGGTATAAATATAATATTTAAATAGACATTAAATTTGAGTTTTTTCACAGCTTAAACAGTCTACTTTGGCATGCACCTATTTCAAAATATAATTGTGGCAAGCAAAAGTAAAATACTAAAATGCAACTACAGGAAATTATTTTATTATTATTTTATTTATTTTTGCTGAAGCAGAAAACTGGTACAAACTTGTCATCCCCATTATTAGATACAGTATATTTCAGCTGCTCCTGAAAATTATTGTCCCAAAGAGTTTGATTTAGACCCACTTTTTAAAAAATGATGATGTTACATGATAGGTATTGTATCTTGCATCCTGCCCTTTTCAAGAGGGAAGTAAAGAACCAGAACTGACTTTCATTCTTTCATAGTCTTTGTGGTGTATTGAATTATTATTTTTTCCAAATGAGTTTGGATTGTGATTCCCATGATTGGTTGGAATCATAGGCAGTGTAAGTCCCATCACATCTGGACAGTGCTTCACAGGGCTAGATTGGCTGTATCAATACAGGAGTTTAATTCTGGATCCTTCAAGAAAGCTTTTTACCAATTTGGAATGAGTGAGTTTTGGAGATGTTTGCATATAAAAGGGAAGTTCTCTGCAACTGATGATAAAGAGCCTTGAGATCTCATGTTAGCTCTGGCTATCACCTGAATTTTAAATAATCCAGACTTTGCCACGAGAGCAATGCATTGACAGCCCAATTTCAGTGCCTTTCAAATCCAGGGAGGGTGTGTGTATGTTATTATTATTTGATAATAATAATGGTAGAGTTGGCTTTTTTCTCTCTCTCATTTTAAACAAGTGATCTTGCACCAAATTGTAGAGAATCCAGGCATCCCTTACTATGGAAATTAAGCTTGAGGAAGGCTACTGATGTTCTCTTTGTATCCAAGTGATGGCAGGATGGCCAGGATTCCCAAATGAGAATTTTCTGAAGCTGTTTTTAAATTTCAATCTGCTGGTGCTCAAAATCCATTGCTAATCAACATCATCTATGATATGGGAGTGAAATGGAAGAGAAGATCCAATGGAGAGTTAAAGTGATCATTATCTGAAGCAAAATCCCATCCTCAGCAGAAATCCATGCATTGTTTAAAGAACTTGTTTTATTTATTTATTTATGAAATAGATGTATATGGCTACCCAACTCACACACAGCCCCAGAGGCGCTCAGAAAGAGTGGCAGGAGAAGAATAGTTAGCTCTCCTTTTCCAACTGCATGTTTGCATAGTAAATGTCTAGACATTTACACAACCTTGGCAACTTTAAAATGGATAGACTTCAACACCCAGAATTCTCAAACCAGCCTGGCTGTTGGATTTGGGGAATTGAAATCTATCCATCTTAATGTTCCCAAGGTTGAGAAACAATGCTCTGGATACTGAACATTTGAAAAAGACTAATGCAACCAAGACATTACAAGATAAATAGATGGCGCTAAAAAGGGAAAGAACTAGCCAATGGGGATGTTTGCATCCCAGCTGCATCCTCCCTTTAAACTGGACTGGGTACATAACTTCCTTTTCTGATCACTGTAAATGGGATATGGGTTAAATCTACATTATTCCAATGGGATCTTTGATATTACATCCTATTGGTCTTAATTAATGAATCACCACTTTACTTTCCTATAGTAGGAATTTGGTAGAATGCCACTGTATCTCTATGTTTACAGCAAAGCTGACCATTAGAAATATTGGTTGTATTTTGCCCATATGAATATCTTTCAATCCTTAGAGTTCAACAGAGGGGATGTAAGAGCAGACTTCCATTTCTCCCACAAAAACCAGTCCATGCTTGTTGTAAAGTAGCTGCCCAAGCTTTCTCAGCCCAATCTAGTACTTCTCACTCTGCTGCTGAGATTTTATTGTTGTGCCCATTTAAATGAAAAAAAGCTGAAGGCTTGCCTATTCTAATGCCCCCACCCACAAAATCAAGCCAAAGGAAAAACTTACTCATATGTTGACTTAATGCAGAAGTCCTTTCTAAATCTATGCCTCTAACAGCTTAATAAGATCTCTGTTACACCTTTCTTTTCAGTACTCTCCATTTGATATCCTACAATTTTGTGGAACATCTGTTCCCCATCACTCTTCTTCCACCCCTTCTTTCCTTCCTTCGTTCCTTCCTTCCTTCCTTCCTTCCCTAAGAGTAAATGAGAACAAAGAAAGTAATTGAATAATACAGATTTAAATAATGGCTGACTCCAAATGATTTCAAGTGGTCTATATTGTTTTAAAAAGTTAGTAAATAAAATAACAGAATAAAAAAGTGTGTGTCCAGAAAAATAAGAATCATACAAGCAAAACAAACAAAACAAGATCTTACAGTTCAGGGGCTCACTAACTACCCTTCTCCAGGGGCCTGGTAGAATAACCATTTTTTCAGTGTTTTCCAGAAGGCCATCAAGATACAGTAGGAGCTACATAGGTTTCTGATGGGATATTATTATAAACAAGTGTTGCAACAAGCAGTGAGTTAATGATTTCCCTTCCACCCACCACAAAAAACAGCTTGCTTGCTTGCTTTCTTCCACCCTTCCTTCCTTCCTTCCTTCCTTTTTCTTTCTTTCTTTCCTTCCTTCCTCTCTCTCTCTCTCTCTCTTTCTCTCTTTCTCTCTTTCTCTCTTTCTCTCTTTCTCTTTCTTTCTTTCTTTCTTTCTTTCTTACTTTTTTACTTTTCTTCTTTATTTCTCCTATGGATTCCCCATTTTCCTTAGGCAACTGCAATTCCTGAAGACCCAAACCGACCTCTGCATTCCACCCAGGCTTGATCACATGCCACTGAATTTTGGCATGTTTGCAAATTGCCCAGGGTGGGGAGAGAGGACTTCCAGACGAAGGCCTCCATCTCAGATTCCACACCCTCCCAGCCAAAGGAGTATTGCCTGCCCTGCCCCCCCCCACCCCATCATCTTTTTTCATTGAGTTCTGCCTGGCAGCCAGCACATTCTTTAGCACAGGCTACAGTAGGCATGGAAACTGCTTCCTAGTTGCAAGCTGACTTCTTGCAGCATTTTTTTTCCTCTTTCGCCAGCCTCCTTTCTGTTTTCCTGCAATGTCTTCAAATGCGTTCTGGGTTATGGAGAGCATCATTTCAGACATACACCAGCAGGTGTGTACATGCACACAATAAATTGCCCTGATCCTAATATAAAGTTGAAGTGGAGCCGGTCTTGCATTCAGCAACCATGTTTGACTCCGCACATTCTTGAGAGTCGGTGGCGCTGATGGCTGCAGGTAGCTTCAAGCTGTTCTGAAAACAGTTGCTATGTTGACTCTGTCTAATTGCAGAGGAGGGGCTCCAGGAAGCTGTGATGGGCAGCATTAAAAACACAGCAGGGTGGCCGAGAAATACTGGAACAGCCACGCAGAGTCGAACAAACTGGCTGACAAAGCGCTTGGTCAGTTGGGCTGTTCTCCTTTTTTTTTTAAAAAAAATCTTACCAAATTCTCACCTTCCTCCCTGTCTCAAGAAGAAGAAAAAAGTTGTAAGAACAATCAGGGCTGCATAACTTTATCCCATGCTGGATTTTTCAAACGGCTAAGTGCCACCTTGTCTATCAAAATTAATAGGGCATCGCTTGTTCATATAGAAGAGCCTAGGAAACAGGGAATGGTTGAATGTTTTTGTATCCATCTTATTCATATATTCAGTGCTGCCCAATATGATGTGCTTGTTAACATCTATTTGGCAAAAGAGGGACTGGAGGCTAATGTCTGGATTTTGAAAGAGCAGCTGCTCAATTAATACGAGGGAAAAAGGCTGCAGCTTCTCCCAGGTAAGTAAAATGCAGACCGATCTCAGACTGTGCAGGTTTCTTATTCATCAGCACATCTGGGTGTGGGTTCAAAATGCTTCCTCTCTACATATTACATCTAGTAAATTAACTGTTTAAACATTGGATCTGGAGAGCCCACAAAAATCTGAGAACCAGCTATTTTGGCATACATAAATTAGGGATCAGAACATTACATAAGCTGAAGAACCTATTGTGTTAGTGGTGTGGATTGTTCATAATACCGATCCACCGAGAGACCTCTTTAGTTATTGCTTAATGATGCTATTGGCTAGTTAATCACATGCGATGACAAATTTAGTTTAAAAAAATACATGGAACATAGGATCACTGCAATCTTAAAATTGTCAAGGGCCATTTAAACCATGGAGTCCAACTCCCTGCTTCAGAGGTGGTATTCAGCCAGTTCTGACAGGTTCTGAAGAACCGGTAGTGGAAATTTTGAGTAGTTCTGAGGCCAATAGGCTGGCCCTGACCCTGCTGCCTCTCAGCTGATCTTCTTTTGTGGCCCTGAACAGGAGAATGGAGCTGGAAAGCAGGTTAATGGGGTGGGGAGGGAATAGGGATTTTGCAGTATCCTTCCTCTGCCACACCCACAAAGCCACACCATGCCCACAAAGCCACACCCACAGAAACAGTAGTAAAAAAAAATTGAATCCCACTACTGCCCTGCTTTGCATAGAGTCCAGATTAAAGCATCCTGAATAGATGGTTATCCCAGCCCCTACATGAGCACAATGAATGAAAAGCAGGCCAACCCACCTACTCCCTGGGGCAGCTGGCTCCACTGTTGAACCGTTTCTGTCAGGAGGTTTATCTCCAACACTTGGATGAATCTACTTCTTCAACAATTGCTTCTCCTGAACCTTCCTCCAGCCATGCTCTTTGTCTTCTCCCCCTTCCCAATACATACCAGTACCTTATGGAAGTTAAATGATTGTTTGCTATTGACTTAGCCAATGCATTCCATAAAATGCTGCTATTGCAAAATTTTAATATTTGTCACCGTGGAAGTGTAAATTCTTGGTTAGGGTTAAGGAAAAGTATGTCTATTTTACCTCTTCTTTATGAGTACTGCAGAAGCCATGGTTGCCCACAGAAAGAAGCAAAATGTTGAACTAATACCAGCCACGGGCTGGTCTAACCAAATTGTTCCTAGGAATTTCAGCCTGGCTCCTCCTGAAGATGACGTTCTGCAACTATATTCACTACCAGCTGAATACTCAAAAATATGTTAGCTGATAAAAGAATGATGGAGGAGAAATCGTGTATTGGGGCATCGTGAGACAAAGTCTGTGACATATATGCGGTTGTGGAGTCCTTGGTTTTTTTGCAGACATTTCATTACCCAACTTGGTAACATCTTCATTGCTAGAAGAGAATAGGATTTGTTCTGTTTATAAGCATTGGTTGATCTGTCAGTGATAAGGTTAGGATTAGGGTTAGAAGATATCACTTGAAGATTAGCTAGTGAGAAACATCCTTCTGCCAACCTAGCAGTTCGAAAGCACGTAAAAATGCAAGTAGAAAAATAGGGACCACCTTTGGTGGGAAGGTAACAGCGTTCCATGCACCTTCAATGTTTAGTCATGCCAGCCACATGACCACGGAGACTTTTTCGGACAGCGCTGGCTTTTTGGCTTTGAAACGGAGATGAGCAGTGCCTCCTAGAGTCAGGAATGACTAGCACATATGTGCGAGGGGAACCTTTACCTTTAATGAAACATCTGCAAGCAAAACAACCAGGCTCAGAGAGCATCAAGGACCACAGTTCAATCCTGAGCTACAAATATTCTCCTGTACTGATACATACTCGTGTCTAACGTGAGGCTTCATCATTTTTTTATCCTCGTGGTTTATACGAGATGCTTGTGTTGGGGTTTACAATGCTACTTAGTGCTATCCAGGTGTGATATCAAACTCCATTGCATGTTACCTGTCACATGCTGCCAGATAATATATGTCACTGCAAGTCAGTTTTCAAAAGCCTTTACTGTCAGAGATAATTGAAATCAAATATCAATGGATAATATAAACACAGAGATTAAATACTTGGTAAGCATCTGGGTATTTCAGAGGACCTTTGGAGTATATTTGACATCAGGATTCTTTGAGAAGAAAAGGCATTTCTTCTGAACATTCCTTAAATATACTATCCTGTTCCCATACAGCTTTGCTCTACTCCTTGCTAATGTTCAGGTCGCTCAGCTTGACTCATTATTTCAGTTGGGAAAGTCACTATATGAATTAATAGCAGATTTTCCATCTGAAAATAAATGTTTACCGGCTTAATAGGTTTCCCTTCTCTTTTTTCTGCCAGAGAGGTGGCTTTCTGTCTAATTGATTCCCCTCCTCCCTACAACAGGGGGGTTTTGGGGGGGAGGGTTCATACATCCTTGAAGTATATAATTAAAGTGAAAGAATTTACACACACTGCTTTGAAAGCTTAGTAAATAGTAAACTCAGAATATTTCATTGATTTGGTCCATGCTACAATATCAGGATGGTGCATTTTCTTTTGTAAATTAAAAGGGGGAAATAGAGAAAAGAAACAAGCCCATAATGATACATTCTTTCAGTTCAGTCAAAGGGGTAGCATGGGAGAAGGAATAGGTTTTGCTTTTAATTTATAATTTGCACAAAATATACTGCAAAACAAACTTCACCAAGCAGAGGTAAAGATCTAAATCAGTGTTGGTGAACCTTTTCGGCACTGAGTGCCGAAACGGGAGCATGCAAGAGAGCACGGGAAACCGGAAGAGCAGCTCCCCGGCGCTCACACATAGGAGTGGCAGAAACCAGAAGAGCAGTTTCCTGGTCATCTGTTCTTCTGGTTTCTGGTGCACATGTCCGTGTGTGCCGGAAACCAAAAGCTCAGCTTCCTGGTGTGCACGTGCGCGCCAGGGAGCTGCTCTTCTGGTTTCTGGCACTCCTGCACACACAAAGACCAACTGGGCAGTGTGCATGTGCGTGCTGGAATGCAGAAGAGTAACATGTGATGGCTGGCATGCCCGGAGAGGTGCCTCTGCATTCCACTTTCGGTATGCATGCCATAGGTTTGCCATCGTTGATCTAAATCATTGTCCAGTATAAAATCAAATGAATATTTGATTCTATTTACTAAGATGACTTACGTTTCTCTTACCAACAATAATATCAATCGGATTCATGTTTCCATGTGCTTGTCAAGATAAATCGATTGTGTGAAACAGCCCTATCTAGATAATACAGGTAATCCTTGACTAATGACCACAATTACAAAATTTCTAAGCAAGACTGTTGTTAAGTGAGTTTTGTCCCATTTTTCTTGCCACAGTTATTAAGTGAAGCACTGCAGTCATTAACTCAGTAATATGGTTGTTAAGGGAATCTGTTTTCCCATTGCTTTGCTTGTCAGAAGATCACAAAAGGTAATCACATGACTAAAGGACACTGCAACCATCATCAATACATGTTAATTGCTAAGTGTCCAAATTTTGATCACATGACCATGGAGATGAAGTTCCTCTCTTGATTTTATAATGGCTTCAAGAGCTTAGCATCTACAAGATTGCTGTAGGATTCAATTGGAATAAAAATATTCATTCCTGACATTCAAACTATGTGTGTTTCTTCAGAGTTGCCATGTTGTTCTTCACTCAGATTTGTGCACAAAAGACCTATTTGAGGGAAAAGGTGCCCAGAAGTAAGTATAAGGAAAAGGTATATTGCATGTATGTATGTACGTATGTATGTATGTATGAATGTATCAGTGGTGGGTTGCAGGCAGTACGCCCCGGTAAGGGCGTACCGGAGCCTGCCCAGCGCACCGGATACCATTCCGGTACAATGTTCTGGAGGGCCCACCTGCCCACCCAAGCTCCCTACCTGTCTTTTAAGGCTTCCGAGCTTCTGCGCACGCGCATGGCACATACAGCACCTGCGCAATGCTCCTCTGAGCAGCTGCAGCGTCATGGAGGCTCGCGGAGGCAGTAAGATGCATGCACATGCTGTGCATGTCCACGTGGATGGCTCCAGGCCAATTCCAACTGTACTGGTTGGAACAGGATCCACAACCCACCACTGGAATGTATGTATGTCAGACCAGAGTCAGACCACTGGGGGGCCCCTGACCTTTCTGCCTCTCCCAGGAAGCCTCGCTCTGCATTATGGTTCCACATGCAATCTGAGGGTCATATGACCTCCCTCTAAATCCCCATTTATGATCTCCAAAATAGGCAAATCTAACAAGTTAGGATATTTTTGAATATAGGCATTTGGACAGAATTTATAGGATGTTATTAGCGCCTTAAGGCCATTCAAAAAGGGGTGCTTTTTTCACCTTGGTTAAGATGAAAGAACAATATTTACTCTTTAAATGTCCTCAATCCTCTGAAAATAAAATTTTAGAAAAGAATCAAAAATGTTTCCTCTGTCCATTCTTATGAAATCACATGATTAGCCATGTGCTCTGGACTTCTCACACAGGACAAATAGTTGTGGTGGCCAAATTCCAAGGCCAAAAATTATGGTTCTCACTTTCTTGACATCCTGCACCAGAGAGAAAATGATGGCTCAGGTAGGGTTTAACAGAAAGAAAAAAATAAAACCTACAGCATTATTATAATACCCCTTCATTTTAATAACAGCAATAAGATTTAGACTTATATACTGTTTCATAGTGCTTTACAGCATTGTCTAAGTGGTTTACAGAGTCAGCATATTGCCCCCAACAATCTGGGTCCTCATTTTACCCACCTCAGTAGGATAGAAGGCTAAGTCAACCTTGAGCTGGTCAGGATCAGACTGGCAGAATTAGTCTGCAATACTGCATTCTAACCACTGTGCCACCACAGTTCCTACAATAACAGGTTTTTGCAATCACAAGTAAATCAAAGGCCAGCTTGAAATGTAATTCTCATCATTCATTTCTGTTAAATGGAAAAGGTAGAGTCAAGGAGCCCAAGAAATGTGTATGAATTGATCCTGCTGCTTGTAAAGGCTTGGTGACTTTTGATAACATCAACCATAGTATCCTTCTGGACCAGCTTTGGGAGCTAGGAGGCAGTCTTTGGTGATGGTTCTCCTTTCTCTCTGGCTGCTTCCAGTCATCACATGACATGGAGAAGACAAGCCTAGACCTCTGCAATGCAGGCTGCCTCAGGGGTTCGGCCTGTGTACTCTTCTTTAACATTTACATGAAACGGTTGAGTAAGGTTATTCAGTGACACAGGGTGTAGTATCATCAGAATGCTGATGGTGCCCATTTATATTTCTCCACCCCATGCTGGGCAGATGATGTTGTTGTAGTGATAACCAGGTGCCTAGAGGCTGTGTAGGATAGGGATAGGGGAAAAACATCTTTAACTCAACTCTGACAAGATAGAGTGACTGTTGAGGGTTTTTTTCTCCCAAGGTCTGGTGACATCTTTGACTCTGTACAGGGTGGCCCCTTCCACACTGAGCTGTTGTGAAATTTGGGGTTTCCCTAGACTCACAGCTTATGCTCAAGGCACAGGTGTCAGCCACAGCTGGAAGTTGGAGGTCTTTGCACAGATTCATCTGGTGTAGCAATTCCAGCCTTTTCTGAGCCAGAAGGCCTTACATCACTTCTCACTTGGACTAATGCAATGTGCTCTTCATGTGGCTGCCCCTGAAGACCACTCAGAAATTTCAACTAGTCCAGAATGCAGCAGCAAATACCATGTGGGGAGCCTCCATGTCACATCACTGTTACAACAGCTGCACTGATTCCCAGTTTTCTTACAGATGCAATTTGAGGTGCTGGTTATCATCTTTAAAACCCTACATGGCTGAGGACCAGGCTATTTGCAGGACTGTCTCTTCCTGAGGATATCTCCCATCCTACTATACTGGATATGGTAGGTATGTTCCAAGTCCCTTCTCTTAAACATCGCTATCTTGCAGAACCTCAGAAATGCCTTTTCTGTTGCAGCATGGAACACACCTCCCCTTGGGATCCCCCCCACTTTTTAAACCTTCCTGAAAGCACTTAAGACCTAGTTTTTCTCTCAGGTACTGGGATAGGGTGAAATCAAAGTGGAAGGAGAATGCTGTGGATTGCCCTGGAGAAGTCACCAGAATTTGGATTTTGCTGCGTAGCCACATAACTGTTTTAAATAAAGAAATGAGTACAAATAAATCATAAGTATACCCAAATATGCATAAAAATGCACACTGATTTGGATGGACATTCTATTCTGAGAGTTTGGAGTACTGCACAAATGACAGTATCACAACAGCAACAACAATTATAAGAAATGGAAATGACCAAGTCTAGCTTATCCTTTGAAAAGCTCCATGCATTAATTAATGGAGCATTAATGAGGTTCTGGATTGAAAACATAATTATACATCTGGGTTATGAAAGAGCACATGTATTAGTTACCAAATTGCTTTTATTAAAGGGGAAAAAATATGTTAACGGTGAGCTGGGAAGGAGAACAAAAAACAGACCTGCATTCCACTGTCAATTCCATGGAAGTCCTCCCATCTTCCTCCCTTTGGATATTAAAATTGCCTTCCTTTAACAATGTCCTGTTACACTCAAGCATAAAAGAGATACAGAAGCTGCAACACAGATTGGGTTTGTGGAATATGTTTTAAACATGCCAACAGAAGAGAAAATGCCAGTCCAAGTCCCCTTTCAGGGCTGAGTATTTTGTTCCACTTCAGAGAATCCCTTTCTGCAGTCTCTGATATATTCTCTCTGTACTGATCTCAATATACTGTATGTGGTCATATATTGAGATCAGGGTTGATGCTTAAGAGAAAAATGGAGGGAGAAAAGCAGGCTTTGACTACAATGAAGCAGCAACAGCATTCGAAAAAGATCAAGATTAGGATTAGGAATTTGGGAAGAGGCAGAACACCAGCACATTTTTGTGAAGTCGTTGCATGAACAACAGTTGGTGGTGGCAGTTTATCTTAAATAAAGGGAAATTTAAGCAGTAACATACTATAAACATGGACATTACTGAACAGTAAAATCATACATCACCACCAATTTGAAAGGGCTGAGGGAAACACACCAGGCTCGACTTTTTTTCTTTTTTTACCTCAGAAACATTCTACTTGGTGCTAATTTTCCTTGTGACAAGTAGAATTTCTAAAATCCTACACCATCACCAGGCATATTCTGCCAATATAAGGTTGGTATACCTTAATATCAACATCATGTGATACCTTGACTTATCTTTAATAAGTAATTTGCTAGAAATATTGAAGCTTTTCAATGATGGCATCACAATAATGGGATTCTCTCCTTGAAAAAAAAATAAAAAGAAACATCTTCCTTTATCCTGAATTTATGAGGATGTTGAAATCGATTTCTATCCAATTGGCATTCTACAGTACATTTTTGTTGTTGTTCCAGATAACTCCCTACACCTACACACATCCAAATCCCCCATGCTGCCTCATTGTGGTGGGGGAATTCTTGGGAGGGATAAGCAAAGAATGCCAGGAGTGTACCCCAAGAATGTATATTCCCAGCAATGTCACCCAAGATAGAAAACCATCCAAACTGTCCAGCTAAGCAAGCAGGACCCTATATTGGGCACAGCAATTGAAATGCCCTTCATGTTACATATTACATGACAAAATTTGGTCACACTTAGAGAAATAGAGTCATTTGAATCCAAAAGTAAGAGTTCCAAATAAAACTAATTGGAATGACTAGGAATGTAGTTAAATGCAGAATTAATAGCATAAAACGTACAGTGTAATAAAATATACTTAGTGGTTTTAGTGTTTCCTTTTCTGCTTGGACATAGTATGGACTTGAATGGAATGTCCTTTCCTCCCCACTAAAACTGCTGATGGGAATGCATTAAATTGTGCCAAGGTTAAGGTCCTCCTTAGGTTGGGGACAGTAATTTGATTTAGATATCTGGCAGATCTGAAAGAATGACTTTGAAGTATGTCTTTGGAGAGGCACTTCAGGTTGGATTGGATATCAGTTTCCTTTAAGACGTTGTTTGATTGCAGCAAAGTATGATACAAATCTGGGAAACAACCCAATGGTTTGGGTTTCCTAATATTGTAGAATCAAAAGACTCAAAAAAATAATGAGGACTGTCTAGCTGAAACTAATATTAGTACAAGATCTGTATCTAGAGTGACTGACTACAATTCAATCTCTGCTTAAATAACTCCAACAAAGGAATGGGCCATCAGTCTATTAAGGCAACTTGTTCCATGGCTGACCACCTTGTCTCATTAGAAAGCATTCCCTAATGTGTAATTGAAATGTACTTTCCTGCAATTCTTTACTAATTCTTTCTGCCCTGCTCTTCAGAGTAAAAGAGGACAAGACTGCCCCATCTTCTCCAGAACAGCCATTCAACTGTTTGAAGACAGCTATTTTGTCTCTCTTTTAATCTTCTCTTCGCTTGCATCCTCCTGGCCAAATTAATAGGGAGCAGGTCACTGCTGGAGGGGAAAGGGTTACTTATGTTTAAATGAAACTTTCAGACCAGCTAAGTGTTCTGTCTCAACACATCACAGCCCAGCAGGCTATGAGGTCTGGGCTGTGGGAAGAGGATGACCTGTGCTATTCAGCCAGCTAAGGAGATGTAACTGGCCTGATTGAATGCCAGAAAAGAGATGAACAGAAGAGTCTCCTGGAAGGAACTCAGGTAAATCATGAAGGAATGGCCTCCTTATGTCCCATTTCCACAAGATTCCTTGTTTGCAGTCTTAATATATGTCACTGTCTCTCTCAACCCAACCCATCTCACAAGGTTGTCACTGTAGGGCAATATAGGAGGAGGAAGGAGTATTATGTATGCCCTGAGTTATTTTGAGAAAAAATAATAAAGATAAGATAGAACTTATAGTCTCTAGGCCTGCACATACCATATGGGATCCTTTTCATGATCTTTGGGTGCCTTTCTGCTTATGATTTCCAAAAGCTTCTTTGAGATAGGAAATCCAGGAAAAACTGTGGTATAAGCCCTAAAGTAGACATGTCACAATTTTACAAAAATATATTTAGAATGATAACTATATAATGCATATATAATGGCATATATAACAAAACTGTGGATATAAACTGGTATAGAGTTGTTGCAAAGATGAAATTGTGATGTAAAATGAAGAAAATTGTATAATAAAAATATTTTTTTAAAAGAAAAGACATGTCACAATTTTAAAATTCTGCATAGGAACTGAGCCCTGTGCCATACATGTGCAATGTGGTTTTACCAATGTTAAGTGCAGCCTTTGCCCATCAGAAAATTGCCCACCCTTGGCCTAACACAATGCAGGCCCTGAATTTTCTGGTGTTTTCCCCCATAGCTCTTTAGATGCTTCGGGACAGCAGGGAACAACAAGTTAGCTGTGTGTTTTAGCCAATCCTCCTGTTTAAAATATTCAAATAACCTTTAAAATGACAGATAACTGTGCTGCCAATTCTGAGCACTTTGCTGCCAAATTTTCAAAATCGTGATTGGTCTCCACAAACAATTAAAAAAAAGAAAAATCAAGGGACTGCATGCGGCTGACACTCTTTTGATTTAAATACCACGCTAGGCATGGTTTACAAACTGCAAAGGCAGCCTTGTTCACTCCTGGAATAATGTGAAAGGTTGATAGATGTATTTCAGCAGATAAAACTGATTCCTATCATGCAGGAAGAACGAAATGTCCCAAGAACAAGTCCACACCGTAAGGTGGCTTCCTGCAACCAAGAGTCATGCTGGCTGAGGATAATGAGACTTGTGACCTAAAATGAGCTTTCATTAAAAGGCTTAGAGAAATACATTAGGCCTTTGTCTCAAAACCTGCAAGGGTGGACTTAGATTGATGGTTTTAACAAATATATTCCTGAATTCCGAAATGAGGTCCCAGTAGTTGTTTTAAAGAGACTTTTGAGCAGGGCAGTTATATAAATTTAGTATATAGTCATAGATAGATAGATAGATAGATAGATAGATAGATAGATAGATAGATAGATAGATAGATAGATAGATAGATAGATAGATAGATAGATAGATATAGATGATATAGATGATATAGATATAGACATAGACATAGACATAGACAGAGACAGAGACAGAGACAGAGACAGAGACAGAGACAGAGACAGAGACAGAGACAGAGACAGATAGATAGATAGATAGATAGATAGATAGATAGAGATAGATAGATAGATAGATAGATATAGATATAGATAGATAGATAGATAGATAGATAGATAGATAGATAGATAGATAGATAGATAGATAGATATAGATGATATAGATGATATAGATATAAATATAGATATAGATATAGATATAGATATAGATATAGATATAGATATAGATATAGATATAGATATAGATATAGATATAGATATAGATATAGATATAGATATAGATATAGATATAGATATAGATATAGATATAGATATAGATAGATAGATAGATAGATAGATAGAGATAGATAGATAGATAGATATATAGATAGATAGATAGATAGATAGATAGATAGATAGATATAGATGATATAGATGATATAGATATAAATATAGATATAGATATAGATATAGATATAGATATAGATATAGATATAGATATAGATATAGATATAGATATAGATATAGATATAGATATAGATATAGATATAGATATAGATATAGATAGATAGATAGATAGATAGATAGATAGATAGATAGATAGATAGAGATAGATAGATAGATAGATAGATAGATAGATATAGATATAGATGATATAGATGATATAGATATAGATATAGATAGATTATAGATATAGATATAGATATAGATATAGATATAGATATAGATATAGATATAGATATAGATATAGATATAGATATAGATAGATATAGATATAGATATAGATATAGATATAGATATAGATATAGATATAGATATATATATATATATAGAGAGAGAGAGAGAGAGAGAGAGAGAGAGAGGAAGAATGCTGACAACTAAAGTAGTGCTGAGAAAAATGAAGAAGTACTATGGAGACCTCTCAATGTATTGTTGTGTAAATGACACTTTTCCAATTGTTAGAAGAAAGGTTGAAATCTACATTTGGTAAAATACCTGCACTTCTCTTTGCAATTTCAGTCAATAATATGCGATCTCTCCTACTTAATTTAATGGAAGCCACTGACAACCAAAATGGCCCATATCAGCAAACATCCATCTCTTCATCTGCTCGTTGTATCTTAGATGTTACTTCCCACTTCTTCTAAAGAAGCTTTTCTTGGAGAAAAATGAGAATTTATTTTCAATACCTTCAATTGGGAGAGGGGGCTGTGGAGAAGAGCACTAAACAGCAAAAGAGAAACAAACAAATCCTTCATTATCATTAAAGCATTGTGGCTGTGTTTGAGAGAAGTAATGTGTACCACCCAGTAATGCCTGGGTGGGCATTAAAGAATTATCTGAACTGAGAAGGTTCAGATACATTTTGACTCTTTCTCTTTCTGCTCCTAGATATGCTAAGTGGAAGAAACATGGCAGTTAACAGAAAGTCAAAAGTATTTGCTAATCATGATGGTTCAACCACAAATTTTGAATTAGCACTTCATTAAAGTAAACAAGTTCTTGAGATTTGCCAAGATTGGAAATATAATGTGTGCTAATTGGGCATCTTTGAGAAACACTTTCAGAAAACACCTCAGCCTCTCCTTCCAAGTCTGACTGTCCTTGGCCCAGCCATCCGCAGCCTGGTGACACCCAGATTGGTGGGATTTCAACTCCAATAATAAATAATAAATAAAGCCAGCTTGAGATAGTAGTTGAGGCATCGGGTTAGAAACCAGGAGTCCTAGTCCTACCTGAGACACAAAGTCAGCCAACTCATTCTCTCTTTCAGCCCTCGGGCCAGCCACTCACTCTGTTTCTCAGCCCTAGGAAAGTGATCGTGGTAAACCAGTTCTGAAATTTTGCTAAGAAAATATGCAATAGCCAGGAGTCAAAACTGATTCAAAGGCATAAAAAAGCCCTCCTTAGTATAGACCCATGATGGCGGACCTATGGCACGCATGCACAAAGTGGCATGCGGAGCCATGTGTCGCTTGCACATGTGACATTGCCCATTCCTCTTCTGGGCTTCTGGCGTGCATGTACAGATGACAATCAGCTGGCCTTTGTGCATGCAGCAGTGCCGAAAACTGGAAGAGCTGGCCTTCTGTTTCACTGCAAGAACATGTGTGCTACCCAGCTGATTGTTGCACACACATGCCTGCCAGAAACCCGGAAGACTAACAGCATGCATGCGTGCGACAGAAACCAAAAGTTCATTTTCGGGTGCGCGCATGTGCCCTGGGCGGCTCCTCTTCTGGATTGCGGGCCAGACGAGTGTGCACTCCCTTTTTGGCACTCGATGCCAAAAAGGTTCACCATCATTGGTATAGACAAATACCACAGGAGTTTCTCTCCCACAGGCTGTTTTCAAAGGGTAAGTAAATTACATTTAGGGTTATTATGTTGTATGTCTCTTTACATGCAGACAAAATCTCTGAACATGTCATTATAGTCACACATGTGAGTATTATTCTGTTTCTTCATACTTGCATTACATGCTTTGCATAAAAATGAACATGCCACAACCTCAAGTCCAGGCCAGTACTGGGTTTCGGCTCCCGTTGCAACTGGTACGCTGCAACGGGAGCCTGGCATGCACCATGAGCTTGTGCACTACACACACATGCGCACCCACCACCTGCGACGCTTCAGCTGCTCGGCGGAGTATTGCGCAGGCGCTGTACGCTGCACACGCATGCGCAAATGGCCCATTTCCTTCAAATACAGGTAAGGAATGAGGGCAGGCGAGCCCTCCAAAGCACTATTCCAGTACGGTGGCTGCTGCTTCCAGCAGGCATCGGTACGCGCGTACCAGGGCGTACCGCCTGCAACCCACCACTGGTCCAGGCCAACATTCCTTTGAATAAGAGTCTGATTAAGGGCAAAAAGGAAACCTTAATGATGGACTTTCCTAGAAGGCAGTCAGTAGGCCAGAGGAATACAGAGAGGAATGTAAAAAATGATTGGAAGATTCCCCCCCCCTCTGTTATTATTTACACTAATTATTATTACACTAATCATCCAATGAAGTAGAAATAAATAACAGTTGAAGTTGTATTGAGTACAATCCAGTGATGGGTTCCTAACTGGTTTACTACTGGTTCGCTAAGAGAGGCTGTTTTGCGCACAAACACAAAAAATTATGGGAAAACAAGTGGGAAGTTTACAGAATCTTGTCAATGTCAGTATTATTATTTCACCTAGTTTATTATTTATTTGTTCTTTAAATTTATTGTCTGCCAAATTCCAGCGGACTCTGTGTAGTGTATGAAACTAGAAAAAAAATCATTTAAAAAGCTAAAAACATTAAATCAGACAGATAGGCCAAACTAAAATATTAAAGACAAGGTGCAAAACTGTCACGCCAACATTCCCCTTCTTGGGCCTATGTAGTATTAGTATACACCCAAGAGGAGAGTCCTGCCATCTCCTTGCACCTCCACATGCTATTACAACTACCGTACATTCCACCAAATATTTTTACTGTGCTTGAACCAATTTCATATTCATCTTCATTGTACTGAACCAATATCTCTTACTTAAAATGGGAAGTTGGCCTAGAAATACAGTAGTGTAATGAAATGGTGAAACATTCTATCTTGTCATCAGTCTTTTCTACTTACCTATTTCATTCATTTATTTTTAAGGCCTTCTATTAACTTCTCTGTGATTCCATAGACTACTCTTGTCCCCTCCTGAACACAGGGCAAATGATATCAAAAGAAACCACATCTATCTTCCAAGCAGTTACTGAAAGGTGCTCTAAAGAAGAATCATTTTGTAGATTAACATCTTCTCTATGCAATCATCTGGCTATTAAATTCAGCTTTGTAAAAGTGAAGGAAAGAGAGAAAGTGGAGAAAATATGATTTATCTGAAAGACTGTAAGCAGAACACGTCCCCACCTCCTTACTTCCTTTGTTCCAGTTTAATTCTATTTTTAAGAGAAATTATTAAAGCTAATTGCATTATTTAATCCCCATCACATGCAATTCTCCTGTGTTTCCCTAATCAGCGTAATCAAGCCAACCAAAACAGATAAAGGAAATCTTCTGGCAGGCCTTGATGAGATTTTATCATCAATCTCCATTTGTATTGCAAAGCCATGAGATACTCAGAAGAAACCATTTATATCTTAGGATAGAGAAGTCCTGATATGGCAGCCAGAGGTTGGTCAATCTGAGAATCCTTTTGCCCATTGTACATCTTGCAAAAGAAGGAAGAGGAAGAAAAACTCGAGGATGTGATCTTAAATAATAGCAAGGAGGAAAAGTAATGAATGAAGGTGAATATATGTGTCCCAGGATAATGTTGCAGGAGCCAAACTGGATCAATCATTGGGACCAGAGTTTTGTCCTCCGAGCTTTTGGACTCATGTTGGAGCCCATCTTCAGGGAACTTCTCTCTACCAGGGTGTATCCTGTTCTGGGTGTAGGATTTATAGTCTCTGTTGTAAGTGACTTCTTAGATGTAGATTGGGGTGTATTAATGGCTGGCTTTTAAGTCATTAGCTGTCCTTTCCTTGTGCTGCCCACGCCTTCTAAGTACTTGATAGACTGGTGGTAAATCAGATACCTGCTGACTGAGGAGGGACCTGTATCTCAGGCTTCAATCACTTTTCTTTGCTGTTTTTGTTCCTGCTGGTCCAACAATTTTAATAGCAAAACTTAATGTACGTCCTTGTTCATTGCAGTGTGAGGCTACCAATGAATTTGGATCTTCTTGTCTGATCGCTCATTTGTGTTCTTGCAATCTGGTGGTTAGTTTCCTCCCCGCAGGAACAGTAACTTTGAGGATTGCAACCTCAGGTGATCACCCACAAAATCAAGCAGATTCAGGCCTACTAGTATTGGAAAGAAGAAATTCAAAACTGTGGTCCAGGGTAGGAAGTAGACAAAAAACAAAGGAAGGCAGTAACAAAACTCTTCCAACTCTTGTTGCCAAGATCTGCATGAAATCATGAAATTCATGAAATCATCAATAGTCAAACTTGAGAGTCAACAATGATTTTATTGTATATTTTTTTCAAGATTTCCAGAAAAAAACGTATTAAACCATTCAGATCTTAAATGAACTGAAAAATCATTTTATTTTTTTATCATTTTATTCATATTACATATGGGAGAAAAATGCCAGAAAAAAAAAACACAAAAGTCCAAAGCTGATGAAAAGGGCAAAGTGTTCTTCTTCTTTGTATGTCCTTCCTCCAAAAATAATCAAGCTGAAGACTCTACCCTAAGAAATGAGATTCTCCAAAAAGTCCAGAAAGCTGGGTGATCAGCTATTTTGGACAGCTTGATTAAGGATTAGGGTATTCTGTCTCATATATCCCTCCACCCACCCATCCATCCACCAAGCTCTCACTTTCTGTCTCTCTTGCTCTCTCCGACTCAACAGTTTTCATCAATATTCTTTTCCAAATACAAGCATCAACTTTCCAAGCTTACTTCCTTTAGTTCCTACCAAGAAGAGGGAAGTTCAGATTGGCTAGACTTTCCAGTAGAACTGGAAGCCAAGAATACTTAATACAAAGGCGAAATAATTTTCCACAGGTAACATTTCTCCATCTTCTCTTCACAGAATCACAGGGGTTAGAAAGAACCTTCAAGGTCTTATAGTCAAATTCCTTGCCCAGGCAAGAAATCTTCATACCATCTTGAGCAAATTGTAGTCCAACCTATGTTTAAAACCTCCAGTGATAAAGTCCACAGACCTCCAGGAAGCAGGCTATTTCATTGCACAACAGCTCTCATGTTCAGGAAATTCCTCCTTTTGAGTTTGGATTTCCTTCTAAAAAACTTCCATCCATTGGTTCTTCTCCTACTTTGGGCCATATGGAGAATAAACCCATATGCTCTTTACTATTACAGCCCTTCAGGTATTGGAAATCTGCTATCATGTCTTCCCTTAACTTTCTCTTCTTTAAACTAAACATACTCAGTTCCTTTAACTCTTATCCTAAAGTTGCGAGTATTGTGCTAATTTTTCTCTTTTGTGTTTTATTTAGGCTTTCCAAAACCAGTCCAGTCTATCAGACTTCTGCAAAGTTTTGATTTGAAGATCTGATTTGAAAGAAATTCAAGTGAGTTTTTAAATTGAACTAACTTTCTGAATCAAATCAACAATTCAAATAAAACCACTTATCCCAACACCTCTGAATCACGTTGATGATTTGTAAGATCATTTATATTGCACAAGAACACTTTATTCCAGTTTGATTGAAGTTCAAATCAGAGTGAATCAATATGTTCCAGTGTTTCAAGTCAAAGTATTGGATCAAATTTTCCAGATCAATTCCAATCTTTGAATGGAAGCCAAGCAGCAATCTAGATCAGATCAATTATTCCAATTAGGTCAGAGCTGATTTGCCAGCATAATCTCTTCTCTAGATCAGAATTAATCCAGTTGTCAGAGGATAAATGGAAGGAGCCATCACAACATGATCTATTTTTACAAACTGCAACTGTTAACCTACAAAGAAGGAATCCTGTCACAGTGCTATGGCATCGCCTTTGCATGTGGATGATTTCAGGTTCAGTCCCTATGTAAGGCTAAGAAAATATCTGGTCTTGTTTCTGTAGGCCATACTAAACTTTCTACATTCCACTGAGAATTTTTTTTAAAAAAATCCTCCAGGAGATTGCAAATAAAGGCCTAAAGACTTATATCGTGAAGAAACAGGTTATTAACTTATAAATTGAAACATAAAGTATTCTTTACATACCAAACTGGAAAACAAGATTAATATTTGTTTACTGTGGAGGACAGTTGCTTTTCAAGAGCCAAAAGAAAGATGCTTTCCTGCATAACCTGTCCTGACACAAAATTCAGCTTCTGCTGTTCAACTAAACATACAACAAAAACAGTGCAGAGAAGAGCAACAAAGATGATTAGGGGACTGGAGGCTAAAACATATGAAGAACGATTGCAGGAACTGGGTATGTCTAGTTTAATGAAAAGAAGGACTAGGGGAGACATGATAACAGTGTTCCAATATCTCAGGGGTTGCCACAAAGAAGAGGGAGTCAAACTATTCTCCAAGGCACCTGAGGGTAGAACAAGCAGCAATGGGTGGAAACTAATCAAGGAGAGAAGCAACTTAGAACTGAGGAGAAATTTCATGACAGTTAAATAATTAATCAGTGGAACAGCTTGCCTCCAGAGGTTGTGAATGCCCCAACACTGGAAGTCTTTAAGAAGATGTTGGATAGCCATTTGTTTGCTGCCTAGGCAGGGGGTTGGACTAGAAGACCTCCAAGGTCCCTTCCAACTCTGTTACTCTATTCTGTTCTAAGCTAGTAAAAGGTGGGAGAAGAGTTACGGCTCTTTGGTTTATGGATCTGTATGTCAAAAAGCCCTTGTTAAATCTTAACAATAGCATTTTTTTTTATTGTAGTGAAAGAATTTTTATATTTCATCCTTTGTATGAGACATGGCAACACTTGATGTCTCAGAAAACAGCTGGACTGTGCATTTAGTTAGTTATCCAAGAGCTGTAGCATCTCTGAAATGATATAATTTTTACTTTGCGATGTATTTGGGGTCCAAGCAGCTTAAATAGAGTTAAATTGAATGAATTATGAAAGGGAAAGCTCTACAACCCCCCCCTCTCTCTCCCTCCCTCCCTCTCTCTCTCTCTCTCTCTCACACACACACACACACAAACACACAAACATACACTTATTGCAGCCTTTTCCATTTCTCAGTACTTGTTCTTCCCTCCCGTTTTCCGCCCTCTTTCCCTTCACCTTTTTTCTCAGCAAGATGCACACATCAAGTACAGCCTATCTGCATGTGCACACAAGCATATTCACCAAATTCACAACCCAGGTTGGCTGCTGTCTTTGAATCATGCTTCTGCTTGGGACAGATATGAACCTGCTTGTAGAAACATGCTAGAAATATCCAGCACCGATGCCTGCCTCGTGGCTCTTATGCTTCAGAGTTCAGATAGCTGGGGATAAGATCAGCCATTTAAAATTCCCATAGTTCCTCTGTGCACTGTTGCTGCTGAGCATTGTGGGAAATTAAGCCACCTGCTGTGAATTCTGAGAGCTGCAGTTTTAATTTTTGTCCGCTGCTTGAATTTCACGCAGAGCCCAGGAGGCAACAATAGAGCCAAGGCTTCCATTTGGGGCAGGGGGGGAGGGGAGGGCTGTCAAAAAACAGCAAGATGATAGTTGAGAAGTCAAAGCCCCACTGCTTGATGAATGTGTGTGAAGTTGATATGTGTACAAAAGGGGTGGGGCTTCTATTATGATGCCACAACTATCACTTGAATTGAATTGATTTGCTCCAATTGATTAATGGCATTGTTGGAAACATCAAGGTGTGTCTTTGAGCGTCCCCAAGGCCATATGTCACCTGAATGGGGATTTTAGAAGAAAACTGATGTTTTTGGGTACAGTGTTATATTCACACCTAAGAGCATGGAATTCCTTATTGCAATTTTTATTACAATTTTATTACAATTCTTTATTACAATTTTAAGCAAATTCATGGAGGGTTTTGGATGCAGTATGCCTCTGTTCCTGAGGAACACGAGTGGGATGCCACTGCTGTAGCCCTCAAGATCAGTTGCAATGGAAAACATCTGGTTAGCTATTGTGGGAAACGTAAGAACAACAATATTCGTCTCAGAGAACATCACAATTTTTCATCAAGCACATTTCAACTCTTATTGCAAGCTTTTTAATGAAATTATCCCGTTGTTTACCTATTTTCAGGTAGCCCTTGACCTACGACCATAAATGATCCCAATACTTCTGTTGTTAAGTGAGACATTTGTTAAGGGAGTTTTACTCCATTTTATTATCTTTCTTGCCACAGTTGTGAAGGAAATCGCAACAGTTGATAAGTTATAATACAGTTGCTAAGTGACTATGGCTTTCCCATTGATTTTGCTTGTCAAAAGGTTGCAAAAGATGATCACATGACTTTGTGATCAGCAATAATCATAAGGATGAACCAAGTTGCCAAGCATCTGAATTTTAATCACATGATCCTGAGGATGCTACAAAAGTTGTAAGTGAGAGAAATAGTCATAAGTCACTTTTTCAGTGCCATTCTAACTTTGGACAGACACTAAATGAACATATTGTAAGTTGGGTACTACCTGTATAAGCAGTTGAATCTATTTCCTTCATTTTCCCAGATACACCCAAGATATACATCAACATAATTTAGTCAAAAAAGTTTTTTTAATTCTAAAAGTAGTTAATGCAATGTAACAGCCTAGGCAATTTAATCATTCTTTTTATACTTAGCCTTCTTTTGCATATACAGAACATGAAATAAGGAGGTGGGGGAATCTGTTATATCCTAACTTGTGTTTTAAAAACTGTAGTTTTTGCATGAAAATGAACAAGAATTCAGGAGATCCTTTTCCAGCCTCAACTCTTAACAGGAACGGAGGGGGGGGATACTTGCAGTGGGCTTTTGGCATTCCCTTCATCTCAGCATGCCACACTGCTGCTTTTTGGATGGAGCTCACAGGGCCTGGAGATCAAGCTGTGGAGGAGTCTTCCCAAGCAACTGGCAGCATCTGGCCCATTGGCAAACCGAATGAGCGGTTGAGCTGGTGACAGTGGCAGCAGCTTTTGACTAGCTTCTGGGTCTGTCATGCAATTTGGCTCTCTGAACTGTGTGGCTGTTTTTACAGATTTTTTTTTAAAAAATGCTTTTCTTTTTAGATGGTCTTCATGGTGCAAAATCCTTCTGCTCTAGGGAAGCATCAGCACCAAAATGTTCTTGTCTAGGCCACATTCAACTGAAAAGTTTCTTTTCTGTGTTCTGCTTTGGTTTATCAGTTGGTCTCACAAGTGCTGCCCTGGAACTTTAAGAACAGAAACTTGTCTTTTCTTAAAGCATCACAGAAGGCTAATTTCAGGTGCTATCGTGTGTGTGTGTGTGTGTGTGTGTGCACGCGCGAAGGAGAGAGACAGAGACAGAGAGATTATTCTGTTCCACAATAGCAAACCTTAGCACAATCCAACCCTTGTTATGGTAACAGAAAATGCTAATACGGGAGTGTTAAACTCAAGGCCCGTGGGCCAGATTCAGCCCGCAGGATGCTTAGATCTGGCCCATGGGGCCACCCTGGAAATAGCGAAGGACTGGCCTGCAGTTGCTCTGCCAGAAAAAACAGGCTGCTCTCCCAAGCTCCATTTTCAGCTGTGACAACTTCCTGCACCCTCTGCCAAACAGGGCTGCAGGACATCGAACTGGCCATGCCCATCCCAGCCACACCCATCCCATCCACACCCACTTGGCCCCCGAGGTCAAACACAACCCTGATGCAGTCCTCAATGAAATTGAGTTTGACACCCCTGGTCTAATAATATTTAAATTGTCCTGATCATCTTCATAATAATTATGGTCTGCAGCTGTGAGTTGTTTTGTGGTATGGAAAAAAAACAGGATGAACAAATCCTCAGGGATGAAACAAGGCCAATATCACAAGAAGATAAAGTAATCTTTGATTTTAGGCCAAGGGGGATATATGGGAGTATGCCCAACATGCTGAGAAGACCAGAATATTATTTGTATTCCAAAATATTATATTTTTAATTCAACCTGTATATAGGGATGTATCTTTGAAGGAGACAAGTTTTCAGTGTCTGAGCTCAGCCTTCAGCATTTGAGTACCTTGATCTTTTTAGAATTAGAGTTGAAATGGAAATAGAATAGCAATAGCACTTAGATTTATATACAGCTTCATGGTGCTTTACAGCCCACTCTGAGCTGTTTTAGAGAGTCAGCATATTGTCCCCCGACAATCTGGGTCCTCATTTTACCGACTTTGGAAGGATGGAAGGCTGAGTCAACCTTGAGCCTGTTGAGATTCAAACTGCCAAATTGTAGGCAGTCAGAAATGTATTTATTTATTAGTATAATGCTTGCTGCATTCAAGGAGACTCTTTGCCATGTATAGAACACGTCTATATAAGCTTTATGATGCAAGTAGGAAAATAGCTTTCACACTTGCAAAAATTACTCTGTGAAATGACTATTTCAAAAAGGGGATAAGAGCCAGGTCTTTGTCTTCTATGTCAACTTCCTTGTTTTAACTCATTATTATTATTCCCCCTTTCTCCTCGTAGCTCAATGCATCATAATGCCATTTATGCCTCCATTTTTCTCCCCATAATAATAATTTCATAAGGTACACTTCAGTTGACAACAGCTAACCCAAAATCACATAGTAAACTTTTGTGACTTGGGACTCCTAACCTTAGTCCAACAACTAAAATCACTGCACTAAAGAACCCCAAAACTGTTCTTCCAATCAACATAAATATTCTATCATCCTGATCTTCATTGTTCCTTGCTGGCAGTTTGTAGCTTTGCTACCTGAACCACAGACTTTGCATAGATACCAGACATAGCAAGCCACAACTGAAGTATAAGATTAAAAAATCAGTTTATGGTCTCCAATATGCCATTTGACTACTTGTGAAAAGATTATTTGTTGCCCCTTTCTTTTGTGGAGAGCAAGATCTCTTGACCTCTAATGCCCACACAAGATGACCTTTGACTATCTCCTTCCATCTTCAAGACTCTTCTGGCTCCTCCACTTGAAAAACAGTTCCTCCAACATGGATATTCGAAGGAGAGTCAGAAAAAGTTAACATCTGTATTCTGTATGAATTTAGGGTAATTTAAGGTGACTATAATTCTATTATTCCTAGGGTTTTAAACCTGAAAAAGTTTTCCAAGGTCAACTAGCCCAATCCTTTGTTTGATGCAACCAATCCATTACTATGACGTCTCTGATAAGTAGGTTGAGATTTAATCAACTTCTGAGGCAGTACATTTCTTTATCCAGCATCTCATACCACCAGGAAGTTTTGTCTAATATTTAATCTGAATGTAATTTATGTCTTTTGGTTCAAATGAGTCTATCCCCTGAAGCAGTAGACTGCAACTGCAGCTCCTATCCAATGTTCAGCGTAATTTAAAAGCTCTTTTCAAGATATCAGTTCAGGCTACTGGTTAAGAACTATCTGTCTATTCCCACAGCTTGCTGCTTAGAAGATAGAGAAGAGAAGAAAGGACTGGGTGTGTAAAGAAGGGGAAAAAATATCAGAAGCAAAAATGTCAATTTTCCCCTCCTGCATTTTGTTTTCATTGAGTCCATCCACCACGTAGCCTTCAATAGAGTTTGACTATTAGTAGCAAAAAGTTTTCCCAGTCAGGTGACACAATGGGGCAGAGGAAAGATCAAGGGCCACATTATTGTGGTGTTGACAAAACAGGTGTGGTTAAGATTTTCAGAGGAATCTTTGAGAGGGCTTGAGGTTTGTTTTCTTTTTCTCTTGGTTGCTTTTCTGTTTGCAGTATTAAGCCTAAAAAAAGAGGCTTACAGAGCTTGAGAGCGCTTTGCATTTGTGTATACGTGTGTATAATGACTCTGGCCATTTCTTAATTATTTGCCATTGAAATTTAATGGCAGGATTTCTGGGGGTTTGGAAAATAAAACAAGAGGAAAAAAGAATTGGCTTAGTGGTCATTTATGGCTACCTCTAGCTCAGAAGAATGAACTAAATTTCATGTTGTCCCCCGTGTCATTTACTGTAATATCAACTGTTAAAGGAAGATCTCCCCACATTTGAAGATCATAGTTGTCTAGAGAAAGCCACTGTGATATCATGATTGCCCTCTTGCCCTCTCCATGGACATCCATGTGCTGGCTTGCCATTAATAATAATCAGTTTCACATCTAGCAATAGCAATAGTAATAGCAGTTAGACTTATATACCGCTTCATAGGGCTTTCAGCCCTCTCTAAGCGGTTTACAGAGTCAGCATATTGCCCCCAACAACAATCCAGGTCCTCATTTTACCCACCTCGGAAGGATGGAAGGCTGAGTCAACCCTGAGCCCGTGAGATTTGAACAGCCAAACTGCAGAACTGCGTCAGCTGAAGTAGCCTGCAGTGCTGCATTTAACCACTGCGCCACCTCGGCTCTAGCACCTCGGCTCTATTCCATTAGATTCCAAGAACTATATAAAGTACCTACAGTACCTGAACTGTTGTTTAAGGACACTAATGGACTAAATGTGGCTTTCACAAATGAAATTTATTCCAGAAGCAGTGCTTTGGGATTTTTTTTCCCAGGGCTGCTTCCAGTGGTGGGTTTCAAAAAAATTTAGAACTTCTTCTGTAGGTGTGGCCTGCTTTGTGGGAGTGGCTTGCCAGCCATGTGACTGGGTGGGTGTGGCCAACTTGTAAAATATGGTGAAACTCACTTAACAACACTCTTGCTTAGCAACCAAAATGTTGGCTCAGGAACTCTGACATTGAAGTGTGCAAGTCTTAAAGCTGTCAAGTTACAAGATCCTTGCACCCCTAACCCTTTAGAAAAAAAAAACCAGGGGTGTTCAAACTTGACAGCTTTAAGACTTGTGGACTTCAACTCCCAGAATTCCTCCTCTTGCTCTTCATCTTGATGATGTGCAGATGGGCGGGGGGAGGGAGCCGGAACCGGTTCTAAATGGCACTGTAGATTTGTCGAACCTCTTCTATAGAAGAGGTTAGAACTGGCAGGAACCCACCCCTGATTGCTTCTGAGCTGAAGGTGATGCTGTTCCCTTTGAAATGAAAGCTTGTTGATGCTTCTGCCTCTGTGTTCTTCCCTGCCCCAGGAAGAGCTTAATTTCTGAAATCTTGTGTAACTGTCTTATAAGCAGGGATGTTCCAAAAAAGTCAAGATAGTGGCTGCAGTGCACATGCGATCTTGGGATTTTTTTTACAAAAAAATCATACCCTGCAAACACCCCTGGCAGTGTTCATATTTAGTTGTGCTATTTATGTATTTGGCTGAGAAGAACAGGTCAACTGTACCATTACATTTTTATGATACCCTTTTAATGTTTGTGATTGTTCTTTCAAAATAAGCCTCTTCTTTTTTTTTAGCGTGTGGTATTTTGAGAGGTCTTTCATGTTCTGCCCCTCACTAAACATTTTGGGAGGAAATCAACTCATGCTTTTTAATAAAACACTTCAAGAGAGAAGGTTCATCAAAAGAAAATATGGGCAGAAACTCAGAAAGCCCAGAAACTTGTCCTTTCTAAACAGGACCACTGAGATACATGTGAATTCCTCTGAAACATAAGCAGAGAAGTCTGGAGGGATGTGTGATGTACTGTTTGTCTGGCGTACATTCACACAATCATCCCCTTCCCTGATCAAAATATTCATTCCTGGTTTTGCTGCTTCGTTTGCTTGACCCATCCACCACCCATCCAGCCGCAAAGGGGTTTGACTCTTGATCCATTTCTGGGCAAGAAAATCAAAACTCTCTGCCTGAAAGCCCTCTGCCTTCAAATGTCTCTGCAAAGATAAAGAAAGGCTGACACCAGGACAGTTGTCAGTCAGTCTGTCTGTCTGTCTGTCTGCACAGGAGAGAGAAATCGGCGTAGCCCTCTGTGCCTCTGAGGAGCAGATGGTTTACAGCTGGTCCTCCTGACCAAAAAAAAAAAAGATCTTAATTGGGGCATTACATCTGCCTGCTTGCCTCTTCGTTTCTGCTGGTGGCCTGGCTTCAGGGTTGCCACCAGCCCTCTTGGCTGAGCCCTCCTCTGGTCATCCGAAAGGGAGTTTGCAAACTCGGTCCCCGGATATGACGGGTTTCCAGAGCGGAGCTGGACAAGGCCTGCTCAGCTGTCAGCAAGACGTCCCTGTTTTGGAAGGCAGAAGCAAGAGCTGGTTCTAGCAGCCGAATCTGCCAGGAAGGAGTTCAGCTTCCTTGACGGACGGACGGTTGCCCAGGTTGTTTGGGCATAGACTCCAAGCAGGGATGGAGGAGGCAGGGAGGGCCACGGAGGTCTCTCTGCTTCTGCCTTCCCACCCCCACCCCTTGGAGATTAGCCTGGCTGGAATCTGGCTTGGCAAAGGCTGGGAGGAGACGCGTCACTGCCTTTGTGTTGCAAACGGCAGGGAGAAAAGCTCAGGAGCCGGCATTGTCAGCTCCAAATCTGCCACATGGTCTTCCCTTTCTCAGTGTCAACAAATTGACAAGGAACCCAGTGGCAGCCTAGGCCTGAGGCCTGGGCACCTGGCCAGATGGGTCCCAAAGCCAGCGAGGGGGATGGAGATGAAAGCCCCAGAGATCAGAGACCCCAGATGTGGACCACCTCCACTCTCCCAGTCCAGATCCTTTGGCTTCACACACACACACACATACACACACACACACACACACAAAACCTTTCCTCGTGTAGCAGGTGAGGTCCTTTCCATGTTTAGCTGTCCTTCTGAGCAGCTGTGTTCCTGCAATCATATTCCTGAACTGCACTTGCATGAAAAATTGCTCCTACCAATCGTTTCCTTGCCTAAGTAGGAGAATGCAAGTCTTCTTGTTATGACTTTCCTTCCGTGAACTGGGAAATCACTGGGCTTCTGTCCACAGGAGGGAAGGTAGAGATGGCTGCTGTTGTGAAAATATGTAAATAAACACCTGCACGCATACACAGAAATTCAGATCAAGATCCGAATGTAAGTCACGTCCCAGAGTTTAGATATAACTTGCAAAAAAGGAGGACTAGGAGGAAATAAGTTGAGCGATCCATCCAAGCCATGTACAATAATGGGTTAATACTATGAATGGATTAATACCATTAACTCAGAGGCCTTTTCTGGCCATTCAGAAATGTTGACCCTTCCCCCAGGCCCCACCCTCATTTCCCTTTACCACAAAACAAAACAGCCATGTATTTTGCCCCTAAAATTCAGTAGCAAAATTCTATGCCTCTAAATGTCGGAGTTAATCCATTTGAAAACACTTTCTGGGTGAGTTTTCATTATTGTCTGAACCAGAAGCTGTTGAATCTCTTTTTAGCTTAGCCTAGTGTGTTGTGTGAACTCAGACACTTAAGTATCCATTCAGTTAGGAAGAAATACTTTTATTTATTTTTAAATCACAATTATTTGTATTTAGGAGATAATGACGAGCTAAAAGGAGCATTAACAATCAATAGTCTGAGTATTGAAGATTATTATGTTACTGGTATATTTCCACACTGCAACATTGTCAAATCACAATATAATGCTCTTTAGATTGCAAGCTTTTGTGGGGTGTTTTGGGGAAAGCCTTAAAGCAGTTACATACATGCTTCCAAAGAATATCTCAATTATTTTATCTGCAACATCAGTGTAGTGTAATGGCTAACCAGCTAAACACAACTCATGTAAAGTCAACAGAAATACATATCAAGATAATAAGAAACAACAGTGTCACAGTTTTCTCCCTTAGTCAGACCTCCTTAGGACAACTCCCAGGTTCTGGGCATGAATCTAAGAAAAATATCAACAAGCTGGAATGGATGTTGAAACATCACAAAGAGGTGAGGGACCTGAACATTAGGGATCATGAAACAAGATGAGGATTCTGGAGAATTTATGATCAGGAAATGTCATAGTTATCTTCAGATATCTGAAAAATTACCGCATAGATTGGAGAACCTGTGCTCCTCCAGATGTTTCTGACCTCAAATCCCAGCATCCTGGATCTGCTGGAGGTTGTTTTTCAGCAAGCTGTGAAGGGCTACACAGGATCCCAAACTTTGTTATGCTTCTTGGATGAGAAGCAAAACATTTTCAAAATTAAAAAAAACCCGAAATCCCAGTTGCTTTTTGAAAAAGAACCTTTGGAATTGACCCAATGTATTCAAATTACAAAAGTATAGACATTCACTTCAATACCAGAGAACCTGTCTGGAAACTCACTTAGAAGAGTCTTCCTCCCCAGTCTGGAACCTTCATTCTACAGCTCTCAACATACAAACTCTGGAGATGGGATGATAAGGGGAACATGCAGCAATTTCATTGTCCTCACAAAAGGTTCCAGGCAGGAAAACTTTGATATCTTCCATTCAAGGACTTTCTCCTGTGGCCAGACTTTTCCTACAACCTGATCAGAATGGAGGGCATTCTGATCTTCGGCTTGGCCAGTGGCATGAGGCCGCTTTCTCTTCATTTCCACTTTGGGTTGGGCTGCCTCTCTTCCCCCCTACATTTTATTCTTCTTCCCCCTTCCTCCCACACACAACCTCCCTGGCATTATCTCCCAAATTAGGGCAGTTTGTTGCTCTTCAAATAATTTGCTTCTCAGAGAGGGTGCCTCTTAAGAAGACCATTTGGAATGTCTCTTCTTTGCTTCAAGATGGGAGGGAATGCCAAAGGCAAAGTGGCCGACCTCTTGGGAGAGGGTTATCTGTTGGGAAGGGGAAATATCTGCCTTTTTAAAAAGCCCAGAGGGCTCCAAACTCTCAGGTTATCCTCATCCCATTAAAATACCTGCCAAAGTTGGAATATTATTGAGGGAAGAATACTTTGTGGGTGGAGGAATAAGAGAGATGAGGAAAGAAAATCAGTCCAGAGCTCAGGGGTTACCTAGATTTCTGTATATAAATAATAATTTAAATATTTTAAATGAATGAAAATATGTATTCATTTTCCCATTCGCTCATTCATTCATTCAAGTGGAGGCCACCCAGCTCATCTCTCTATGCTGGATTTGGATTACATTACCAGTTTATAATGGTTCACAGCAACATTTTATGGAAATTCTCTTTAAAATGTTTTAAAATAATATATTGGATGTCATCTATGCAAAGTGAAGCATTTCATAGTATTCTTGATATCCAAGGGACTTACTCATCTTTGGTGTGGCTGGATATAAATCCAAGTTTGGGGTATTCTTTGCTCTATATTATTATATTTTTTAACTTGCCACTACTTCTTCCAGGCTGTTTTTTTTAAACCAAATCTCTTACTTTAGCATAGGAGCTGAAAAAGATTCCTTGATGATCTCCCACCCAAGTTCTAACCAGACCTGACTGTCTTGACATTTTGAGATTAAAGGTAAAGGTTCCCCTCACACATATGTGCCAGTCGTTCCTGACTCTAGGGGGCAGTGCTCATCTCCATTTCAAAGCCAAAGAGCCAGTGCTGTCCGAAGATGTCTCTGTGGTCATGTGGCCGGCATCACTAAACACCGAAGGTGCACAGAATGCTGTTACCTTCCCACCAAACTGGTCCCTATTTTTCTACTTGCATTTTTATGTGCTTTCGAACTGCTAGGTTGACAAAAGCTGGGACAAGTAACAGGAGGTCACTCTGTTACGCGACACTGGGGATTTGAACCACTGAACTGCCGACCTTTCTGATCGACAAGCTCAGCATCTTAACCACTGAGCCACTGCATCCCGACATTTTGAGATTAGACAAGGCCATTTAGGGGCACACACTGGCAAGGAAATGTACTTATAGTCAACACCGCTCTGGATCTCTCTCTCTCTCTCCTAAGATTAACCTAGGAAATGTACTTATATTCAACACCGCTCTGGATCTCTCTCTCTCTCTCTCCTAAGATCAACCTAAGAAATGTACTTATTATATTCAACACTGCTCTGGATCTCCCCAAGTTGGTGGTGTTTGCCCCACCAAATTGGGGAGACCCAAATATTGGGACGTGTGTTTATTTGGTTTACTGCTCTGAACAGTTATGGCACCACAGAGATAGAAATTCCTTATTGAGAGCTATTACATTGAGTGGGGTTGACTTTAAATAGCACCCCAACCAATTCCAGTTTATCTGTATTAGAAATGGTGAACCAAAGCAACTTGATTTTGCTTTATCTGATTTTTCTCACTGGCTTTCCCCAGCTCTCTATGCAGTTACTCACCCGCACTCACTGAGAATTCATTCAGGTGGACCAGTTAAAGTTTAAGTCTGGTCTTTGAGTGGGCATAAAAAAATGGTACCCCGTAGCAAGGTCTTACAGTACTTCAATAATCACATTAATAAGTGGCACTGTCTCTATAGTTGTAATGTCAAATGAGTTAAGGAAAGTGGTTGGTAAATACTCCTGGCTTTGTCACCTCTCTCAGTGAGCAACCAGCAATTAATCTACAATGGGGAGGAGTGTTAGAATAGTGTAAGTGGGTGCTTGCAATTCCCCTCCTCTTTCATTCCATGGCCCTCCTTCTTCCATGGAACCCATGTTCAGGAAATGCTCAACTGGAAGGTCAATATCATGGAGGAAAATTTCAGGTCCTATGGGGTGAATTTCCTCCTGCTTCACTTCTGTCCCTCTTCCAAGCTTGTAATCTGTCACTTCCATCCTCATCTTATATTGTAAGAGAACATTGGTCAGGGTCAGCACCAGAAATAGCTGATGGGGTGGACACAATGATATAAGCATAGGAAATATGGCATTCCCTCCCAACGTAATAAAATGTATGGCCACATTGAAGGGAAAATAGTGGGAAACCAATGATGTGTTCTTGGTGGCACAGAACCAATGCAATGTGTTGAATAGACCTGACTTTTTCTGCTGGTTTAAACACATTTCCTAGGTAGCACAAGACTAGTGATGTTTTAAAGTAGCAGTAAACTCATATATAAACACTGGGCAGATCCAACAAGAGCTTCAGAAAGTTCCGATCAGACATTATGATGTAGAGTTCAGATGATATAGAATCCAGTCTCTCCTGAAACCCAAACCAAAATGTCATGGGGAGGAGGAGGGGGGCAATGCTCAGAGAGCAGAGAGCATGCCTGTGGCACCCTAAAGTGTCTTGCAGCAGCTGGATAGCCTCTCATCACATCACCAACCGCATGAAGCATGATAGCTAATCCCAAAGGTGTTTTTCAAGGGGCAATTGGACTTCCTGGTTTTTCTTTGAAGAGTTTCGCTTCTCATTCAAGAAGCTTCTTCAACTTCTTCTTGGATGAGAAGTGAAACATCTTCAAAGGAAAACCAAGAAGTCCAGTTGCCCCTTGAAAAAGCACCTTTGGGACGACCTGGATGACTGAGAGTCTCCATAGACATGCTTGCTAATGTCCCTGGCAGAAACTATTTTGGGAGAAGAGAGGAAAGATTAAGCGAACGTCTTTAAAAACATCTCAGCTTGGCCTGGGAATAGGACAAGACAATGCAATGAGGATTGCCTTACATAAGAATCTTACTGGGCCATACTTGCTCCGTGGGTTAAGGGAAGAGAGGATAAGCACCCGAAAGTCATAATGCTGTGTTGCACAGATGTGATTCCTACACAGCACTACTCAGATTTGTTAGAAAGAGATGGAAGGTTGAGATCAACGGATTCCTGGCTTGTTCTTGGAAAGCCTAGTCCAAACATGGTGGAAAAGAAGACCACTCACAGAGAGATGGGGATGGAAATTGCTTCAGTCAAGTTGTCGGGGCTGAAGCCAAAAAGAGTAGAATTTTTTCCCATTATGATGTACAATATCTTTTATAATCTCACCCAATTATGTTGTGCTAATATTGCAACAATGAAGGCCATTTCCACACTAATGATTATAGCAGGGGTCCCCAACTTGGCAACTTTAAGACTTGTGAACTTCAATTTCCAGAATTCTCCAGCCAGCTCTGCTGGCTGGAGAATTCTGGGAGTTGAAGTCCACAAGTCTTAAAGTTGCTAAGTTTGAAGACCTCTGATTTATAGTGGCATGCAATTGTCATTGGTCTTTCTAGCTTATGCTGTCTCCATCCAGCCATGGTTGGATGAGGCAGAGAAACTCTGAATCTCTCAATGGGAAGGCCAATAGACCCCATATACAGGCAGTCCTCAACTAATCAAAATTACAAGGGCATTGAAAAAAAGTGACTTATGGCTGTTTTTCCCCACTTGTGACCATTGCAGCATCCCATGGTCAGGGGCTCAAAATTCAGACATTTGGCAACTGACTCATATTTACGACGGTTTGCAGTGTCCCAGGGTCATGTGATTGCCTTTTGGGATCCCTGGAAAGCACAGTCAATGGGGAAGCCAGGTTCACTTAAGAATCAGGTTACTGACTTAACAACAACTATCTTGCTTAGCTTAATTAACACAGAAATGTTGGGCACAATTGTGGTCGAAGTCAAGCACCAACTGTATGCACAAACAAACAAACAAACAAACACACACACACATACACTCTTAATAGGAAGCAAATTTGGGAAATTTCACAACATGCAGGTGGATTCAATACAGTGGTGAAATTCAAAAATTTTAGTACCGGTTCTGTGGGCATGGCTTGGTGGGGGTGGCAGGGGAAGGATACTGCAAAATCCCCATTCTCTCCCCATTCCTGGGGGAGGATACTGCACAATCCCATTCTCTCCTCACTCCTGGGGGAGAATACTGTAAAATCCCCATTCTCTCCCCACTCCTGGGGGAGGATACTGCAAAATCCCCATTCTCTCCCCACTCCTGGGGGAGGATACTGCAAAATCCCCATTCTCTCCCCACTCCTGGGGGAGGATACTGCAAGATCCCCATTCTCTCCCCACTCCTGGGGGAGGATACTGCAAAATCCCCATTCCCTCCCCACTCCTGGGGGAGGATACTGCAAAATCCCCATTCTCTCCCCACTCCTCCCCACTCTTGGGCCAGACAGAGGTGACATTTGCCGGTTCTCCGAACTACTCAAAATTTCCGCTGGGGTTTTTGCAGAACCAGTCAGAACCTGCAGGATTTCACCCCTGATCTAATAGCATGTTGCCCCCTGGATTTAAAGCAGCAGGGCAACAAGGCGGCTTGGGGAGGGGGGGCACAAGTTCCCCTTTTGCGTAGGCTGGTCTCCATGGACCTCCAGATGTTTCCCAGGATGCTTTTAAGGAGGGGCTCCATTTTCACGGCTGTCCACCTAACCTATAACCCAACCCAGATCCCAGGACGGAACCCGACTTCTTCTCAGCCTGCTACTTGACGCCTCCGTTGCTGTCCAAGGGCTGAAGCGGCCACCGCTAATCCCTACCTGACCCACCCGAGCCCTTCTTAGGATCGCCGGCCGGTGCCGCGCAGCCGGAGGTGGGGGATTCGAGAGACGTTGGTGGGCTGAGGGAAAGCCAGTTGATTCAAGGCGATCAGCGGAGGAGCCGCCTGATGTAAGATCGTTTCCCTTGACTGGCCTACGAGCCAATAAGGCCTTTTGACCGCCCAGGTCAATGAAATTTGCCTGCCACATGAATCTGCTCCAGATCCCCCGTTAAGGAATCTTCCGGATTCGGGATCCAAGTGCGATCTCCGAGGTCGCTTGGGACAGAAAGCTCCGTTTTTTAGAAGTTTGATAGGCGCCGACATTTTCTCAACGTTTTAGAGAAACTGTTGTTGTTGTTGTTGTTGTTGTTGTTGTTGTTGTTGTTGTCAATCTGGAGAAATGACTGAAAAAGGCGAAAGCAAAAGCCACCTGGCTTTGCAAAAAATAGAACCTAAGTCCGGAGCTTTTGGGGAGAAGGTGATTATTTATCAGGCGTGGGACTGAAAAATCCTGCCTACTTCTACTGGAAGCACGATCCTGAGCTCCTCCTTCCCTTCTCTTCCCAACTCGCTTCCCCAGTCAGGTCTTCCGAACTTTCCTAGGGAAGAGAGGCAAGTAGGGCTGCACTGGACCAATTCCCTCCTGGCCCGCCTTGGGTCTAGGGAAGAGGTGAAATTCAGCAGGTTCTGACAGGTTCTGGAGAACCGGTAGCGGAAATTTTGAGTAGTTCGGAGAACCGACAGATACCACCTATGGCTGGCCCCAAGGTAGGGTGTGAATGGAGATTTTGCAATCTCCTTCCCCCAGGAGTGGGAAGGGAATGGGGATTTTGCAGTATCCTTTCCCTGCCACGCCCACCAAGCCACGCCCACAGAACCGGTAGTAAAAAATTGAATTTCACCACTGGTCTATGGCAATTCATTGGAAAGGCAATTCTTTGGAAAGAGAAGGACTGGGGTCGGAGGGAAGGAGGGAGGGACATTCTGCAAAACTGCGACCTTCACGCAAGGAAGGAACGACTCCTCTTCCACAGGTCCTGATCTGGAGAGTGAAATCGGCCAGATGGTAAAGAGGGATGCGAGGAGTCCTTGGTGCTCTTGGAGTTTGGCTGTTTTATTTACGAACGTTTCCTTACTAGGTAACATCCGCAGTGCTAAGACCAAGTTTAGGTAACGAAAGGTCTGCAAGAAAGCATCCAAACGCAGAAATGCACCAAGCGACCCCCCATCTCAACTCCGAGCTACAAGTATTCCCCTTTAAAGATGGGTGCCTGAGGGTCATGGCTGCCCCCCCCAGGCCCAAGTAGAAGCTGTCCCTCCTCCCACGTGCAATCCCAACAGAGAGGCTTCTCCATTGAGGTTAATGGCCACGTTCTCCCACCCCCACCCCCTTTTATTAATTGACTCCTTGTTTGGATAAAGTCCGTAATCTTCTCCTCGACCGCACCATTAAAACCAGGTTGCCTTTTTTTCAATTAAGAGCTGCTTTGCACCCCCCACCCCCACCGTCCATTGTCCTAAGGATAATGCACGATATTTCCACTGTTCTTTCCCTGCCTCCTTCCCCTCCCCCAGGCCAAAATAATGGGCAATCCTACGTTTTCATTAGACCTGATTAGGGGAGGGGGGGAGGAAGTCCAAGAGGGGAGGGAGGGTTGCCTGAACTAAATGCCCAGGCCTTGTTGGGTATTATTAAAGCACGACGCTTTTAAATAAATTGGAATTTCATACAATATAAGCCCGGGGAGCAGTCGATGTGTCCACAGCCGCTTCTTTCAGATTAAAGCGGAACATTATATATCACAGAACTTGGTGGTTGGTGTTTTTTTTTTCCCCTTTTAGTCCCTTGATTGGAACCGAGGCGGGCTGGGGCGGGAGTGGAAAAGGGCGGATGATTATTTTGTTCATTTGTTTATTCGATATACACCCCGCCTTCCTGCGCTCCAACTTCCCTCCACACTGAGCTGCCATTCTCCAATAAACTTCGGCGGCCGTCGTGGCGGTGCTGGTGGTGCTGGCTGTTTTTTTCCCGGTTTTCTCCCTCCCAGCTCGGTTTAAGTCTGCATATATTAAATGCCAGAGAGACGAAGCTCTTGAAATGGTCTCTCCCTCCCTCCCTCCCTCCCTCCCTCCCTCTCTCTCTCTCTCTCTCTCTCTCTCTCTCTCATTCTCTCTCTCTCTCTCTTCCCCCCCCCTCTCTCTCGGGTTTTGGGAGAACAAGTCGACCGCTTGGGTCAGGCAGAAGTCCGGGATAAATTCGAAAGATCGAGCCGCGCTCCGGGTTTGTGATTGTGATGGTTTTTGTTGTGGTGGTGTTGCACGAGGGCGTTCAGATTTATATAATTTTTTTTTTGTCCAGTCAAACCAGATTGTAAAATTTAAAAAAAAGTTTCCTCCCCCAATGTTTATAGACCAATTAAGGAGGCCTGTCTTTCCACGATTTTGTAACATTCAACCCTCTGTTCTGTTAGGGAAGGAAAGGCAGAACCCCGACCATCAATTCAAGATACATTTTTTTTTTCTGGTGTAGAAATGTAAAGAGATGGGGAAAGGGGGCTTTCCCCTTTCCTCCTGTGCAGGATGACAAATGGGATTATTCCCTACTTTGCTGTCCCCACATGTAGTTATTTTTTCAAAGCAACGTTAATTTCCTTTTCCGAGTCAAATATTTTGAAAATCTTTGATGAAGAGAAATGAGAGGAATAATTTGTGAAGTTGTAATTTGGAAATGCAAAAGAAAAAAATAACAACAACAACATCCCGAAACAGCACTTTCCGAAGAAAATGGGAAAGAAAACAAAGCGAAGGTCTGCTAATGCTTTGTGCATCTCTGTTTGTTATCTTTGACACCCCTTTGTCACTTTTTACACTTCAGTCTGCTTTTTATTTCCTCCTGGAAAGTGAGATTTTGCCTGTGTGTCGAAGTAAATGCACCCCTCTGATCAGAAGCTTTTAAAAAGCAACACACACACACACACACACACAAACATTTTTTCTTCTGATTAAAACCTTATCCCATCTCACCCCGGATTATATGATATCGATTCTCCAAATAATTGATGGGGCCTAATTAAAAATCTGAACAAAGGTGGAGGGAAAGTTCTTGGACAGACCTTTCTCATAAAACAGGATAGTGGGGCTTTTTTTTTTCTTAAGCAGGAAAATAAAGCTTGGAAAAGTAGCAAACGAAAATATTTAGAGGCGATTGAAAACTCCTTCACTGGGTAGCGTTGTGTCTTTCTCACTGCTTCTGCTTATTCCGACTGAGGCTAGTTTCCCTTTCTTTCTTCTTTCTTCTATCTTGTCTTTTCCTTGTCTTTTCTTTCTTTCTTCTTCTTCTTCTTCTTCTTCTTCTCTTCTTCTTCTCCTCCTCCTCCTCCTCCTCCTCCGTCTCCTATTCCATTCTCCGTCTCGCCCCCCCCCCTCTCTCTCCTTCGTTAGCTACGAAGTTTAGAGACCCAGGAAAATACGAGGACCGTGCGGGGCATTTTTTTAAATCTCGGGGTTTGGATTCTCCTGAAGGGTTGTGTCAAATGAGGGACGGGGAGAAAAGGGTGGGCAAGGAAGGATGTATGGCCCCATCGGGGTGAAAACTCCCCAATCCATAGTTGTCTGGCCATTTGGATTAGGGCCGACTAAAAATAGTGTGCGAGTTTTCAGAAGTCCTTCCAAGTTAGTGCTAAAAGAAAGTCACGGGTCGAAAAAAAAGACGCCAAAACTAAAGCCGAATGTGGACCCTGGAGATCCCACGGCTACACACTTGCACCAAGAAGAGAGATTCACTCCCCGGTTGGTAAGCCCCTACCAGAAATCTGTGGAATATCTTTCTCTGGTCAACCTGCCCGTTTCCCAGCCAAAGTCCACTGAACGGAGCCTCTGAAGTGCCTTCAATCCTTGAAGTTTCTCCTACTTTTTCTTCTTTAGGGCCTCTACAAAGTTTCCTCCACAGTAAGCGCTTCATCCCTGCTTTGGGGGATCCAGTCTTCAACTTTTTTTTTACGGCGCAGCGGGGGTGGGGAAGGCGATCTCTTTCTGGTCCCGTGAAAATCCAGCTTGAAATCAGAGCCAGGGCGCTTACATCTCGGGAAGCGTGGGCAGGGAGGTAAGGGGAGTGGGGCTTGAGGGTCGGTAGCCATAGGTGCCCCTCATTGTCTCCCATGGGGCCTTGAACGTACAGCGTGTGCACCGCTGCCGGGGGCGGGTGGGGGGCAAGCATCTGCGCGCTGTCCACTTTTTCCACGCCGCTCCGAAAGAAGGAAGGGCGAAGGGGGTTAAAGAGAGAGGCTGGACTGGAGAAGGGATGGGACTTGGGACCGAAGTAAAGGCTCTCTCCACCGCTGATACATACCAATGTTAAAATAGTGCTAAGCAATCATATGAGGAGTCGGGGTGGGAGAGGGGGACTCCGGGGCGGGAGAGGGAAAGGTGGTGGGAGAAAATCGTTCAGGATGCGCCCCCATCCCCCCCCCCAAGCAGAAATTTTCTCTCTATCCCAAATCTCCGGATGGGTGATAGCTAGGAAACCCACGCAAGTCCAAGAGCTCTTTCGGCTAGGCTGCGGGGGCGGGGAGGCAGATCGGTTGCCCCCCCCCCCCCTTTTCTGGTAACTCCTCGCCTTCCTCCAGCTCCTTGCCAGCCTTCCAAAGAAAGAAACGAGGGGTCGGCAGGCACCTCAACTTCAAGGAAGGTGGAATCAACTTTCCATTGCCAACTCTCCAGATAAGGAACACCCCACCCCCCACGCACACACACACACGCACACACACCACTTCGGTTTGCCATAGTATCTCTTGACCTTTCCTAATCTCTAATTTACGGTGTTAGAGTTAGAAAGCAAGCATAGAAGGAGCCCAAGTTGGCCGCTGCTCCGGCTGAAAGGGAGTAATCGTTGTCAGCATCAAAGCCCTTTGGCCGCGCAAAAGTTCCGTGGCAAGTCCCCATTCCCGGAATATAAGTGGAGCACGGAAAATTGTTGTGAACATGCTCCGGAGAGGAGTGAATGGGGAAGGCAGCGGCGTAGAAAAGTACATATTTCACTGACAATTCTTATTTTCTAGGGGAGGGGACGTTTCCCCCCCCCCCAACCCCACTTCCAGTTTATCGCAGACTCAGAGCAGATTACGAAGTCGAGGAAACTCCCTCCTTCCCAAGGGGGGGGGGGACCCGTAAAGGTAATTGGAAGAGTTTGGAAAGTACTGGGGGGGGGGGGGGAGCTGTCCGCAGGGAGAGAAAGAGGATGGGTGAGTGGAAGGCAAGGTAGAAAAGGGAGAAGGGGGGAGGGAGGGAGAGGGAGAGGAGCTGGTCTCTTAAACAGCTGGCGGGACGGAGAATGGCAAAGTCACTTACTTCTAAGAGGTGGGCGCGCTCTCCCGTTCCCAACACCTCAGCAGCGCCAAAGTTGGAGCCTTATTCCAGTTCATTCGGATCCGAATTCGGTTTCAGATGGGACTATAAACAGTTTCCAAGTGGACCGGGTGGGGGGGATTAGAAACATGTTGAGGGGGAAATCCGGATGCATCCTTTCCCCCTCCTCCCCCATCCCCAAAAATCTCACGTTTCAGTGGAGGAGGAGAAAAAAAAACCCCACACACAGTAGGATCCGCGAGAAAATCTGCAACTTTTCTTTAGCTGCAAAAGCCCCGGTGGTGTGAATGGCCATTCCTCAATTTATTTATTTTTAAATCAAAGTTGGTTCTGATTCCTGTAGAATACACACCCACAGTTCCCACCCTCTCTTCTCCCCTTTCTCTTCCTTTCAGGTCCATTCTTTTTCCCTTTCCTTCCTTCTTTTCTTCCTCTCTGCCTCCCCTCCTTTTTTTCCCCCGAAGAGCCCTATGGACGCCACTATGGCTAAGCTAAAAGGGGGGAAATTTCTCTTTGATAGAGCCGTGTTCCCAGCCGCTGGGTTTTAAAACCTAAATCTATATTCAAATCTGGCTGAAGGTGTGTTCTGGGATTTATGAAAGCCTCTTAAAGGGGTAAATTTACCAAACCGTGACAAAATCATCGCGATCTTGCTTTTTTAGACATCTGGAGTGGAGGGAGAATTTTAAAGAGGGACCTGTTGTTTATTTAAGGCGCACAAACGCCAACAATCCGTTTTCGGGCCCGGCTTTATTTCGTGGCCGCGCGAGATTGGCAAGTCCCTGGACCAGGGGGCCAAAGGGTTGGAGAAAAGCGGCCTGTGTGGTTTATGGCTCCCTTTCGCCGCCTCAAACCGCATCCACGCAAGGACCCCTCTGCAATTTCAGCAGGACATAGTTAAGCTTCTATAGACAGATGTGGGCATGTATATGTGTGCTTGTGTGTGTGCATATACACGATATATATACATATTATGTGTGTGTGTGTGTGTGTTTTCCCCCAAAGTATTTATTTACAATTAGGGGTGCGAGTTTCATTTAGTGCCCCTTTTCTCTCTCACACACACACCCCATCCTCGCTTTCTCTTGTCCCCTCCCTTTCACTTTCTCTCTCTCACCAGACCTCCTCCCTGAAGTTTTCCTTCCAGCCTGGCTGGCTTTTCCAAGTCCCATTTTCGGTGCCAGGAGAAAACTCCTCACTTCCAAGAGAAAAAAAAAACTTGTAGGTAGCATCGGAGAGTCCCGCGCACCGAAGAGCTTGTCTAAGGCGGAACTTTAATACACTTCGTTATAGGTACCCGCAGATACAGACCGTCAAATACAATGAACGCAACAAGCAGCCCAACCGATCCCCACACCCTGCCCCTCCTCCCCCTTACTGTGATCCTAATGATCGCAGGAGCTCTTCGGCTGAAGGCGACTAGGAGAAGAGACTCCTTACCCAGAGCTGGCATGGGGGGCGGAGGAAGCGGTCCAAGCGGTCCGGGCTGAAGGGTTGGCAGGAAAGCAAATCACCCCGCGCCCGCCGCCCTCTGTTTCTTGAGGGAAATCAAGGCAGGTGTGTGCCGGAAGGCTTTTGCCCCGGGAACCCAGTCACAGGACTTCCTGCTCTCCCTGCCGCGAAAATGTCGCCGGTCACCAAGCCGTGGCAGGGTAGATTTTCGGTGGCAGTTTGGAGATGGAAAGAGCCCAGCAAGAAAATAAGAGCACTCAAAACCAAAGCATCCGAAGGGAAGGGAAGGGGAGAGAAGGAAGGAAGGGAAGGAAGGAAGGAAGGGAAGGAAGGAAGGAAGGAAGGAAGGAAGGAAGGAAGGAAGGAGGACACTAACTACTAGGCAGTTTGCGAGAATTAACTTATTGCGGCGGGAAAGTCGTTTGCTTGAGGCAGGGCCCAGCCAGGAATTAACATAAAGAGGAGATTTAACAAATTGCCTGAATGCGAAGAAAATCCTTAAGATCCCGAGAGGAGCCAGAGGAGGATTCGTTCGTCCTGAAACGCAGCCCTTCACCCCGGCTAGAAGTTCACACAACTCAGACTAACGGCTACACCCGGAGAACCCTCCTTGGCGTGTAACCTTGGTTGCTTCTTGTGACTTTAAGGGCTGGGTCAGCCTGGCCTTTCTCGTTCATTTCGAAATATAGCACGGAAGGACCCAAGAAACGAGTTAATTCAGTAAGGTTATTATATAGCGCCTTGTGTGAACGCAGTTTTAACATTTGACGCTTTGAATGAACGGGCTTTAAACTTAGGGAAGAATGAATACGTCCAAGAAGAGGGGGAAAGCAGATTTCCTCCCTCCATTTTAGGAAGAAGAAGAGGAGGAGACCTCCGGGATCTGAAGTCGATTTAAATCGATTTCGTTTCCTCGGGTCCTGTTTTAAGGACCTCGGGGTCTATATCTGTAACCCAGCCTCGAGTCGTGGGAATGGCTCAGCTTATCCGTCGAAATCTCTCTGGTTCTCGAAATGCCTCCTAACGCCCAGGCTACTTGGCTCTCCCCGACGGACGCGCCCCCCAAGCAAGGGGGGAGGGTTCCTGCAGTTTGTGGGAAGGGGAGACCCGTGTCTTTAGTCAGCTTCGCGGGAAGGGAGACCTACCGGACTGAAGAGAGGTCTAAATATTCGTTATGTGCTCCTGCTGAGGGTTGTCTTTGCTCGCTTTCAGCCAGGCCTTTCCATGAAGTTAGGCCAGCAGCCCTCCCTCTCTCAAATACCCAGAACCCCACAAATGAGCTTTCTCCGAAACCAAACGCGTGGCAGTCCTGGGGGCCACCTCGAGGTGTGTAAGAGTGAGGGATGAAATGAAAGAGTGAGTGAGGTTGTTTTAATCTCCCCCAATGAAATGTGTCTTTATTAGCCGCCGTCTCCAGATTGACTTCTGGGGAACCGTGGTTGGGGGGCAAGTGACTTAAGAACTGCAAGTTTAGGCAGGTCTCCGCAGAACAAAGTCCGACCGAGTCCAGGAGGTTCTGACTCCCGAGCAGAGAGGGGGTGAGTGTCAGGGAAGCTCCTCCCCCACTGACGCTCAGGACTTTCACCTCCCTCGTGGAAACGCTCGCCCGCAAAGAAGAGGCGAGTCCTCCTTGCGCAGGTAGGCTACACAGGCGCGCCCGCAATTGCTGTTGGCTCGGGGCTCGGGCACACTGGCTGCGGTCCCAACGCAGGCTCGCCTGGGCTGAGATGGACCTGGGTAGCTCCTAGCCCAGCCGGTTGTGGGAAGCCAGCCTTAGTACCCTCGCTTGGACGAGCCCAGCCGTTTCCTTTAGCGTTTCGTCGAGGGAGATCGCGTCTTACGCCACTGGGGTCGCGTTTGGGGAGCCCCGATGTGAGGGTTTAGCGCCGGTGGTGAGAACCCAGCCAGTGAGTGCAACCGTGGACATTGCATGAAATCCCCGCCACGAGTCTATGGGAAATAGGCTGGCTACCATCCCCGTTCTCCCTCCTGCCCATTTTGGCGGACTTGCGGAGATTGGGAGGCTGCGGGTGGGAGGGGGACGGGGTGGTGGTCTTCCTTACCCACCAGCAAAATCGCAACGGCTCGACTCTCCTTCCCTCCTAGGACTGGGGAGCTGAGTTATTTAAGAAGCTGCGGCCGACTGAAACGCCGCGACCTCAAGCCCAACCACTTGGCCTTGCGAGAGGGAGCTCCCCCAACCGATTTTCCCCACCCGCGTCCTGATATTTATTTATACGATCAAGGGGCTAATTGCCCCCCATCTCTTCTCTCCGCCCTCCAAGCGATCCTTCGTTTTCTCTGCCCCGAGGCAAACAGGGTAACCCGATCCTGGTTTGTCCACCCGGCGCGTCTTGAGAGGCTTCCAGTCAGAAGCGCTCCGAAGGCTGGAGGGCTGGAGTAGGGGGGTGGGGTGGCAGGAGAGGGGAGGGAGGGAATGGGGGACCCTTTTCTCCTGTATATTTTTCTGTGCCTGCCTGTGCGCCTCTTTTTGAAAAAGAAAAAAAGTAGCTGTTATTTGTTGCCTGATTGTCCCCCCGGCGAAGCTGGGCCCCTGTTTTCCTTTCCCCCCGTTGTCTGTTTTTATTCTTTTCCCTCTGGCTTAGATGTGTCAATCATTCCCTGCTTGCCATTGGTTGGAGAGCCGCCGTCAAAAAAGTTGCCCGAGAGGCGCTTGTGCAGCAAACCCAGCCGGGAGAGCGAGCGAGAAAGCCCGACTGCCGCGCGTTCGCCACCATTCTGCCCCCGCGCCCCCCCCCCTCGCCCAGTTCCACCTCGCTCCGGCGCCTCCTGCCCCTCCGCTCGCCAGAGGGGAGGGGGGGTTAGAGAGGGAGCTTGGTATATTTTTTCTTTAAATCATTATCCTTATTTGCCTTGACTGTTTAAGAAGCAGGTCGCGGTTTTCCAGTTTGCCCCCCTCTTTCCTTCCTCCCCCTCTTTCATCCTCATCCTCCTTCGCCGTCACCGTCGCCCCCTTCATCTTCATCGCCAGAAGCGAAAGGGAAAGAAGGAGAGAGGACCGCTGTCTCGGAGGAAGGGTCTTTTTTAACCCTCTCCCCCTCTTGGTTTCTTTTGTAGGAGAAAAACTCGGCTTCCGGAGCTCCTGGAGATCCTTCGGCCGGGCGGTTTTGCCACAACATTTTTTTTTAACTTGCAGCTTTTCGGGAAGCTTCAAGGTAAGTGAGAGGATGGTACACACACACACACACACACACACACACACACACAAAAACCACCGCCGGGCGTTGTTTTAGAATGGGCCTTTGATTGTGGCTATTGGGAAATAGGAGGCGAAGGGAAGGCTTCTTCTTCTTTCGTTTGGCCACTCGTACAAATCGGGTGTCCCCTCTCCCCCGCCACCTCCACCCCCCACCCCGTCTTGAGACTCTCAAAGTTAGGCTGAAATCGACGGGCCTTTTGCTTTCTAGCGAGGTGGGTGCGCGGCTGTGCCGGGAGCCTTTTCCAGGATCGGCGATTGGGTCGTTTTTGTGCGGCAAAAAGTTGTTACTGGAGGTTGAAAAAAAAGGCACCGATCTAAGAGGTCCTCAAACTGAATTTTTTTTGTTTTGTTTTCTTTTCTTTTGTTACACTCTTTCTGGCCCGCTTGGTTCCTTCATCATATCGCTTTTCTTTTGTCGGGGTGGGGAAAAAATCGTTGAGTAGTGCGAAGTGAAGTGTTGGGGGGGGGCGGTGTGCGCTTGTGCGTTTCCCCTGCAGAATCCTCCTAGATTTACCTAAAATTCGGCCCAATCCGACCATTTCTTTTGCTGGCTGTAAATTCGTCTGAATTCAAAAAAGATTTAACCAGAAAGGTTGCAATTTATCCGGGGGGGGGGCAACTGAACTGAACTGGGGCTACCTCGGAGTAGAGAGGAGGGAGCGTTACAATTAGCTTATTTTAAAAATGGGTGGCGAACAAAGATCCCTCCGGAGGAAAGCAAAGTTAATGTTAATTCCGCGATTTAGCTGGGCTGTGTGCAGCCAACAGAATCACACTCCCCACATAAGCAAAGCTCTCGTTTTCTTCCCTTGTCTTCATGGAGGGGCCGGGCAGGGCAGAGAGAAGGAAATTAAATCCACCTAGCTCATGAGTTATTGATAAATAGTTTATCTCCGAGAGTCCGATCAATAGACTAAAAATCATTGGACATACACACAGCATTGGATTTTCAAGTATACTTGAAAGAGTTGCAGTGCCCAGAGGAAAACCTTCGCTCAACTGAGGGAAAGGAAAAGGAAAGGAAAGGAAAGGAAGGGGGGTTGGGTTTGAAGAGAGGGAATCTGGCTAGATAGGATCCTGTTGAAGAGATTTCTTCCCCCAGTCCAGCCTTGATATTCTTGGACCAAGAGTATTACTAGACAACGCAGCGAATTTACGGAAGGAGGGAAGGAGGAAGAGCAAATCAGTCAATCTGTTCTGCAGAGGAAAGGAGAAATCCAGTCCAGCTAAGGGAAAGTTGCTGGGTGATTGGGTTTCTCTATGGCTGCTTCTACAGGCAACAAACCAGCCAGAAGGTAGACAACTCCAGAGATTTTGGACGTGCCCTGCCCCCCCCCCAATTCTAAAAGCCCTTCTTTGGAAAGCAACCCTATTGGAAGCCAGAGGCCTTTACCTCCGAAGAATCTCCCTAACCCATCTACCGACTTCCAACTTTCCTGGGCTTGTGGGTGCTTCTTTACACCCGAACCAGGAGCGCTTTAAAGACTCAAAGTAGTGAGTTTAAAGGTGTCCACAAAGTTCGCTCTGACACGTCACCTTGCAATGTCTGAGAAACGGCAATAACCTTCTCCGTCGGGTTTGTTTGTTGCCACACACCCCCTCCCATCAGGGAAGGGAGAAGCACATCACTATTCCTATGAGTTGTATTAGCCAAAAGGAGGTTTCGAACGGGGAGTTTGCGAGCTTCGCGTTTTCTCACGCAGGGCCAGCTCCCCGCTTTTGAATTCGTTTTAAGTCTCTCTTAGTCTTTCAGGCCAGAAAGCTACGAGGGCGTAGATCTAAATCTCCCCACCGAGATCCCTCCACAACTGTACGCAGGTCTAAAAGGTGGCACACATTGCAGGTTGCCAGGTGGATCTTAACAGTATTGGTAAAAAGAGAGTGGATGTGTTTTAAACGGTTGTGGCGTAAAAATGTTCGGCTCTCTCCTGGGCTGCCTGCAAGGGAGAAAAGGCGCGGATTTATGGGCCCCAGGGAAGATGGCAAATTTGCTCAGAAAAAAACAACCCTCAGTCTTTCTTGCTGCCTTTTCCCACCAGCTACGCTTCTCTTCTCTACTTTTCTTAACAACGCCTCTCCCATTAGCGAAGAATTCGATTTTGCGCGCCCTCCTCCCCCACTTCGTAACTGTAACTCCCCTTACTTGGAGGTCGCGCAAATCTACTTGACATTAGTTGCAAAGCGAGGCTCTTAGGGATTTCGGGTTAGGATGGCGGTCAGATCCTCGTGTTTAACCTTGCTTCCCAGTCCCCAGCCATTGGCCTCGCTCGTATTTCAAATCAAGATTTTAAAAGGTTTTTAGCAGATCGATTCTAACTAACCCTGTACAACTTAAAAGTAAAACAGAATTGCTTTCCCGGCGTAAAGTTGCACGGAAGGCTTGCAGTTCTGTTTCTCGGGGGGGGGGGGGGGGTCGGGAAAACACACACAAATCAACCGGCCTGGGATCGTAGCTTTGAGGAAAGGCAAACTTTGGTCCCGATCCGTTTGTTCCCCAGCAAACTCTCCCCGACTTCCGCGGGATGCTCGGAAGTCAGGCCTATGGCTGGTTCCCCGAGCCTCAGGAAGCCTTAGAAACCGTTGGAGAATTGTTGGAGAAAACGGAGGAAGGAGAAGTCTGGAGAACTCAAACGGCAACCCAGCCTAGAAAACTTCCTAATGAGTTGGGGCAAGAATCGCGCTCGACATGACCCAAGCTGGAGCGACTCTCTTTGGCCCAAAGGCGAATTTAGGCTTTGTACCCCCCCCCCCAGGGAATTCCTGGAGCTCCGGTCCCACTGTGGAAGGCCTTCTCCACCGTCCAAGCTGCCCCCATCAAAAGAAACGGCCGGGGAGGAAGGGCGGAGGCGGTAGAGGCGCGTCGGCTTGGCAGTCGGTTTGAGAAACGACTTGGGGGTTGCCTGCGCCCCAAGGCTCACTGAGCCGAGGGTCTGGGGTGTGTGTGTATGTGGGCAGCTGATGCCGAAGATCTCGGGGCAGGACGGAAGGAGACGGGCTCGTCCATCTCCCTGCGTCGGTTAACCGGTGGAAGCGCCTGCTCGCTCTCGCTCTCTCCCCGCACCTCTCCGCCAGTCGGTTGCAAGGGTAGGACTCTATTTTTTTTTCTTTCTTTCATCGCCATCAGGCAGAAAATTAATCAACCCAAATGATCCTGAGTGCTGTTGCAGCCGTCCCGTAATTAGGGGCCGTGTGCCGCCCGGATTATCTCGTTAGTTTATCAAGAAAACATTTATTATAATTAATTCTTGGACGGGGTAATTATAATTGAGCGGGGACAGAGCAACTGGTAGATGGGGGTCCGCGCAGGAGGGGGAGGAGGAGGAGGAGGTCTGGCGAGGGAAAGGAGCGCCCTGGCAGCGACAGATTGCGGAGAACCGGCTCTTTGCGGGGGGGGGAGGCAGCTGTCGCCTTTTCCCCTCCTGGCTGAAAGGGCGTGACTTCGGATCAGGTAGGAAACTGGAGGGAAACTATTATTTCCCTTCGGAGCTTTCCAAGGGGGCTCGGCGTAGCACCTGCCCTCTCGGCTCTTTGGAGGCCGCGCTGCGGATTGGTTGCCAGTAAACGGAGATGTGGGTTGCTGTCTGGGGCGCGGAAACACGAAGGTGGGTCGTGTGGGGTGGGGGAAAGTGGCGTGGACCGGATGGGTTGAGCCAAGGGCAAGGGTGGAAAAAAAGAGGAAAATCTCTCTTTCTCCCCCCCCCCCCCGAAAGAGTTTGCTTGTTGCGGGACACGATCCAGCCCAAACCTTTTGGAATTTCGAGCCAGCTACGTGCTGTTCTTTTACCTCCCCATCTGTTGGGCTGAGGGAGGGCCGAATCGAGTTAAAAATGTCTGTGGGCCGTTCGCTAAACCTTACTCTGAATTTAAGGGAAGGGGTTTCTATCTCTTAACCAAAGCAGACGGTAGGATGCGGCTATATATAAAAGAAAATAACCATCACCAAACAAACTTGGTTGGAGTGCTATTTTTAAGTTTTAGGTGTTTTTTAAAAAAAAAATCTAATAGAAGATTGGCTTTTTTTAAAAAAAAAAAAGCCAGAGAGAAAAACAGCATCTAAAACACGGCGAATTGGCGATCCCATTTCCTTTTTTGCAGAAAGAAGGATGGCGGGAGTGACCCGTAGCAGCGCGCAGTCCCACCCTAGTTGAGTAACATAGTTCCAGTGAGTTCAATGCTGGTTACTTGCGAATAGGTGTAAAAGGGGTTCTCTAAAACGACCTTACCCGTGTGTTTACTCAGAAGTAAGTTTTACTGTATAGAGGTTTGTCTTGCCCAATGTGTTAGAGAGTTATATCTCACTATTACTGGAAAAATAAGTTTATTGAGGCTTTCTCTTGGTTTAGTAAGTAGAGAAGATTGGGCTTAGCTTGGGAAATCAGTCGTTTTAAGCAACAATAGTCCTTGTCTGCTTCCTTAGGAAGCAGACAAGTTTTATAAGGTGTGGCAGAAAATGAGCCAGCTGTTTCCAGCTGGGCTCTTGAGCTACAGGTGTTTAACCGTTTCTTTCAGCAGATTGGAAGTTTTGTGATCTCAGCTCAGCAGCTTGAGATAACGGTCAACGAAAAATTTGAAATCAATCAATGGATCAAGATAAAACTGGGACGGGGAAGATGACGTGACCGCGCCCCCCCCAATCCATTAATACGTTTCAAAGATATTTTTAAAAGCTACCTGTAACTTTTTCCTATTCTTTTCCTCAAGGACATGGTGGTTTTTAAAAAGAAGCGCTATGTATTCGTTCCAGTCTTCTTATTCAGACAAACGCATATTCGTAAAGGGATTGAAATTCGTAAGGGGACAGGTTCCCTCATGCAAATAAATACACAGCTTTCAAATCTCTTCCTAAAGATAGAGGACTCTTTTAGTAAGGATCCCTCCGTTCTAACTCGACCCCCTAAACAATCGCTTACTTGAAATAGTGTTTACTTTTTAAAAATATCGGGGGAGAATTGCACTTGTTTTATTCAGAAGCAGAGAAGGAAAGTCTGAGTTGAATTTCCTATTGCTGATTTTAAAAACGTTAGTTGCCATACACGTTTTAACCCTTCTCTCTCCCTTTCTCTCTTTGAAAAGGTTTATTTTATGAGACAAATCTTGAAAAAGTTTCGTGCAGGGAGATTGATTTGGGCAAAATGTATACTGTAAACTGAAATTCCTTAAGGAATACAAGGCTTGTACGAATCCCCTATACTGAAATCGCCAGGAAGGAATCTTAGGAGTACCCCACATTTTGTACCCAGAAACTTTTTTAAGTCCTAATTTGTTTGTGGGGTTAGGTGCCCTTTGAATAAACAGGTTTTGCTGCTGTTGTTTTATTTTAAAGTCTTGTCGGAGGTTGAAACTTCTTACCAGGACACAAGGGCTCCCCAAGGTGAAGTTTTCACCTGCAGCTGAAACCACTTTCCTCGTGTGAAAGTGAAAAGTTTAGTGGGACTTTTGGAAGCTGCAGAAAATGGGGCTCTTATTTAGGATGCTGGTGAAAATATCCCAAGATCTTTGAAAGGAGACAATCAGGCTGCGATCTTTGCCATCGCTACCTCTGGGTAATTCTTCTGTGAAAGCTAAGCCGAGTTTGTCTCTTGTTGATGCCCATCTGAGCAGTAAACCTCAGAGGCATATTCTGCTCTGGTGTCAACACGCGTTTAGGGCATGTCTGAAAGGGAAGGCTGGCTTTCGTTTTCATCGCCCACTGGCGCGAGTGTTGGCGGCGTAAGCCTCCCTTTCCCGGGCAACCCTCTTGCTCCGGATCTGAAAGCGACTTTTGGCCGTAAAATTCGAATTGACTGAAAATGGTGAATAACTTCGCTCGGAAACCCTCTGACTTCGAGCGGCGCGCCAGTCCCCTGAAGAAGCTGTAAAAACGCCTTTCGGCCTTCCTCTGCCCAGTCCCCCCGTTTGCTTGCAAGCCCGCGGAGGAAGCCTCTAGATAGAGCTCAGCGGGCTGCGTGGACTGGATCGCCTTTCCTGTAACTTGGATCGCCTTTCCCAAAATAGAAGGAGAGCCGGCGCGGAGCCTCAACGTTGCCTTAGGAGGGAGAGCAAAGGGATTCCCTGCGAGGAAAGTGTGGGGGGGGATGGACATTTGAGGCGGCCTCTAAATTTCCAGCCCGTCCGCCTCTTTTCTTACATGCCTGGTTAATGCACAGAATATTTTTTCCCCTATAAAAACTTTTTGTGCCGTAAAAATCCGGCTTCCCCAAGCAGGAATTGCCTAGGGATGGAAGGCTCGGCTAGAATTCCTACGGAGATGTTGGGCACTGTATGCCCACTATTTGGTTGCAATTAACTTCGTTAAGTTTATTTGGTTGCAATTAACTTCGTTAAGTTTATTTGGTTGCAATTAACTTCGTTAAGTTTATTTGGTTGCAATTAACTTCGTTAAGTTTATTTGTTTCTTGAAAGAGAAAAAAGTAGGAGAGTGCTAGAAATAATCTACCCCTTTTTGTTTGTTTGTTTGTTTGTTTGGTTGCCTACCTCCAGACGGTCTTTGGTGGCGGTGCAGAAAGAGGGAGAAGACCCCAGCCCTCTCCTCCTCCTCTTCCCAAAACTTCAAACCCATTAGATCCTCGCAGAAATCTTAAACACCCCCTCTCCTCCGTTTTCCTCCTCGATGCGCGAAGGTTTGATCTGTCAGGATCTATTACCGTCCCCCTGCCTGGGATGAGAGTAGGGGGAACTCTCTGGAAGTTTGCCGAGAAGGTTGCTGACACCCAAAATCTTGTGTTGAAACGAAGAAATGCACACCACGAATTGGTGCGGAAGTTGATGTTTCGCAGATTGGTCTCCAGACTTGCTGGAGGTGCGGGGGGGGGGGGGGCGAGAGACTCCCAAATCAACGAAAACCCAAGATCGCTTCTTTCCTGGTCCTTCACCCAGGCGCAGGTTTCAAAGGCTCCGGTTAAGGCCGACCTTTCTTCCCCTTCCATCCTTCTCCAAAAGCGAGGAAGGGAAAGGCCGACGGTGGCTTGGATGAGAGTTTGGACGAAAGGATTCCCCCACTTCATGCAAAAGTTAATTACTTGTTTATTTAGCTTGCTGCGGCCTTCTCTCTCCTCCTCCTCCTCCTCCCCCCTCACTAAAAGTCTTCAAAATCGGGGGTCCCTTCCCCCCCTCTAAATCTAATTAGCGCAAGTGCTAATTAGGGGGGGGACTAGCTGAAAGAAATCACTTCAGGCATGCCGAGATAGAGGGACGGTAAATCAGAGGAGCGCCCCACCCCCCACCAACCCCCCCCCTCGCTTAGATCTCTTTTAAAGTGGGCATTTGAATTCTCAACTTTCGTGGGGCGCTTCTTTTGCAGTTGGAAAAATCCGGGTAATTAAAAAGCTCGGGGTGGGGGTGGGGACAACAGATACGCTCCTTTGTCGCCGGGGAAAATTACGGCGTGGGGTGGGGAAGCTTTGTTAGCAGCCTTATTTATTTAGCCAAGGGGTCCTTTGTGTCCAAAATGGGTCCCAATCAAGTTTTGTTGGAGGCAATTAACTACTTGCTAAACCCAGGAAAACCTTGGCAAATGCCCCCTGGAAAGCAAGGCCGAGCGGAGGAGGCTGGAGTGCCTGCCTGCCTGCCTGCCTGCGTGCTTGTGTTCGGGTGGGTGGGCTGCCCTAAAACGAAGGGAGCTGCTACTGTACGTCGCCCCTCTGACTTATGGAGGGGAAGGAGTTTCTCGAGGCAGTCCGGGGGAGGGATGCGCCCCTCCAGTCGGCCGGGTTTGGCAGGTCCTGCAGCTCAGCGGGTGCCACCCTGCAGCGAGCAAGACTTCGCTAGTTCGAAGACCCCGGTGGACAGGACTTTTTTTTCACTCTGCTTTCTCTCCTTCCTCTCTCTCTCTCTCCCCCCCCTCCTCTTCCTCTCCCTCCCTGTCTCCTTTTTTTTTTCTAAATTAGGCTCCAGATTTCAAGGTTAACTTCTCTCCCCGAAAGCTCTGGAGAAGAAAGAGGAAAGGAGCAAGAAGTAGGTCCAAGAGGCATCTCCTTCCAACTCCACCCAGCCCCAGAATTTTGGCCATTTTTTTCTCCTCACCCCAACTTTAGCATGATGTCTTATCTTAAGCAACCACCTTACGCAGTCAACGGCCTAAGCCTCACCACCTCCGGGATGGACCTGCTCCATCCCTCCGTCGGGTATCCAGGTAAGACAGGACACAACCTGCCGGCGAAGGGGGGGGGGCTTCCAAAGGTGGGGATTCGTTGGACTTGGGCCCTCATAGTTATTCTATTTCCCGGTGCCCATGAAAACCAAGAGGGTAGCTGGAGTATCTCAACTCTCCCCTTAAATTCTCCCGTCCACGGGTTCAGGAAAAAGTTCCTTGAACGGACGGACACACACACACACCACCCCCAATTTTTGGTCTGAACGCTAGCCTTCCCGGGCAAAGTGCTATTCCCGACGATTGGAGCAAGTTGGTCCAAGAGGCATCTCCTTCCAACTCCACCCAGCCCCAGAATTTTGGCCATTTTTCTCCTCTTTGTTGTTTTTGTTGGTTGTTGTTGTTCTGAGGTCTGGAGGAGGGGGAGAGGATTGTTCATGGGGTGGAGGGCGATTAGGCTATTTCTGCGAGGGAACCTCAGTCTGTGGAGCCCTTGCAAAACGTTTCATTACCTAACTAGGTAAGATCATCAATTACACACTATTGATCTTACCTGGACTAGTGATCTTACCGACTTGGGTAATGACACATCTGCGAGCAAATCGCCAAGGTCAGAGAGCCCCAAGGGACGGTTCAACCTATCTTCTCTTCTATTGGAACCTCCATCTGCACGGTCGTTCTAGATCCTGCTAGCTTCTCGCACCCAGACGCCACCAGCAGGCCTCCCGTTGTATCCGAATCGATTCCCCAGTCGGTGCACCGTCAAATACGGCAACTCTGGGGCTGCCACCCTGAGCTCACTGCTCTCCTACCGGCGCCCTTGAAGCTACGCTGGCCCACTTTCTTTTTTTTTTTCAAGAAGTCGGGCTTGCACACACCACCCCATCCGCACCCCGGCCTCCCCAGGCCTCTCCCGAGAGTCCGTCGCCTTCAGCTTGATAGGGCTCTTTTAAGGGACGGTAGATCGCGCGCGCGCTATTGCGGTCTGTCTTTGGGCCACCTGGACCCGGACCCGGTTAGGCTGCGGCCCGGAGAGCTTGGTCTTCTCTGAGCTCGGAGAAGTGGCCACCATCGCGCAGCAGAGATCTCTCCCTCCACCGGATTCTGCCCGAGTCCACCCAGGAGAGAAGCTTTCTTTAGGAATCAACCTTCGCGAAACCGGACTTGTCTGGGCTTTACTCCCAAGGAAAGAGGAGGGCAGGGCTTTCAGGGAAGTCAGCGGCGCCGAAAAAGGTTTAAGATGGACCGATTGCCCCCGTTGTAGTGCGGCCGACTCTTCTTTTCCGGACTTAAGCCCGACTTTCCGGGGCTTTTCTGCTGACCGCTCTGAGCTGGCGTTTGTTCTTTCCCAGCCACCCCTCGGAAACAGCGGAGGGAGCGCACCACCTTCACCCGCGCGCAACTGGACGTCCTGGAGGCCCTGTTTGCAAAAACCCGCTACCCGGATATCTTCATGCGCGAAGAGGTGGCCCTCAAGATTAACTTGCCGGAGTCCCGAGTGCAGGTAAGGGAAGGGCTGGTGCGCGCGCCTCCCCCTTTTACTTTTTCCTCTGGATCTCCAGGGAGCTGGGGCGGTGGGAGGAGATGGGGGGGGAGGACGATACAACTGGTAAGGGTCTGGGTAGGGTAGTGAAGGAGGAGGCCGAGGAAAGAAAGCGCGTGGAATGGAGAAAGAGATGCTGAGATCCAGGGTGATCTAGTACCGTGTCCTCAGCATCCTGACTTTCCTCTCAGTCCAAGAAGCTCCTGGGAAAGAGAGGAGCTCTGAAACTCAAACCTCTCTCTTCCCACCCCAATGGACAGAAAGCCAGCTTTCTAGGCAGGCGAATGTTTTAAGAAAGTTTTCTTCCACTCCATTTTTCCCCCTTTTCGCTACTTCAGCCTCTTTTAGCCACAGACCCTGTTAGTAACAGTAGTTGAAGGGAATGAGAAGAGCTGTTGCTGAATACATATCTGAAGACCCCTAAGGAAAAAAAATGAGGAATGAATGAATGGAATGGAGTGGAATGGAAATAGAATAGAATAGAATAGAATAGAATGAATAGAATAGAATAGAAGATAGAATTCTTTATTGGCCAAGTGTGATTGGACACACAAGGAATTTGTCTTTGGTGCATACGCTCTCAGTGTACATAAAAATAAAATAGAATACATTCATCAAGAATCATAAGATTCAACACTTAGTGATAGCCATAGGGTATAAATAAGCAATCAGGAAACAATCAATATCAATATAAATTGTAAGGATACAAGCACAAAGATACAGTCATAAGTGGGAGAAGATGAGTGATGGGAACAATGAGAAGATCAATAGTAGCGGAGACTTAGTAAATAGTTTGACAGTGTTGGGAGAATTATATGTTTAGTTGAAAAAGCCATCTCCAGGTATGGATTGCCACCATCCAGAGATATCCCACAATTTTAAAAGAAGATGACATTGAAGTGGAGGGCGATAAGCTAAAATGGGACCCAGGCTCCAAAATTCTGGATCTCTGAAAACCAGAAGTTTTAAGTGGGGCAAGACCTGATGTTTAATGGCCTGTCTGGGGAGTGGGAGAGATTTCTGCTTTGCCATTATCCCCCCCCAAAAAAGGACTCTGAGTTTGCAGACCACCATCTAATTCAGCAATGCTCTAATTCTTGATCCTGCACCTTTCCTTGAAAGAATGTCACGTGTACCATATCAGAACACTATTTCATCCTTGCATGTTGCTAGGCCAGTATTTTTTCAACCTGGACAACTTTTAAGACCCGTGGACTTCCATCTCCCAGTATTTCCCAGTCAGCATAAATTCTGGAAGTTGAAGTTCACACAACCTTAAAGTAGCCAAGATTGAAAAACATTGGGACAGACCCACCCAGGACATTTCCTCTCTAGTGATTTGTATTGTCATCTACCTGTAATGTGCCATAATGAGATCCACCTTTATGAGGACTGAGGTAGCACTGTAAGATTCTATAGCTCTCTTGGGAGTAAATAGGCCAAATCTACTTGCTTGGACAATATCTTGGACTGGGTTTTTCTCCCTCCCTCCCTTCCAGTATAGCTTATTCTGATCTCAAAAAGTGACTGGGATGAATTAGGTTCAATGCAATCCTCCCATGCAGTTGTTGAGCAAACTGCTGGCACTCAGGCAGCCCTGTGCTTCCCATAACTATGAATTCCTTGCAGGCCACCCAGTAAATCTTCATGGTTTCTTGAGATAGGATTATGAAGAGGGCTGACAACTGAGTTCAGTTTGGCTGGGGTGCATAGAAGAAGATTCTCAGCAAGGCTTAAAGTCCTGACAGACAGGCCTACTGGTAATTAACTTGCCAAAAAAAAGCAGAGGATTTTTGGAGCATCTGCTTGCTGTTTGATTACTTTTCTTGTATCTCGTATGACTGTAGCAAGATAATCACATTCCTCTCCTTTTATTTGGTGGGAAATGAATGAGCGCTTTTAGCGTGGCATTCACAGGCAGAGGCCTCTTTAATGATTTAGCAAGTGGCCAGAAACCAAGATGATTTTGCAGATACTCATGCTCAATCTGAGAAGAAGAAGAAGAAGAAGAGAAGGAGAAGGAGAAGGAGAAGGAGAAGGAGAAAGAAGGAGAAGGAGAAGGAGGAAGGAGAGGAGAAGAGGGAGGAGGAGGAGGAGGAAGAGAAGAGAAGAGGAGGAGGAAAGGAAGAAGAGAGAGGGAGAAGAGAAGAAGAAAGAAGAAGAAGAAGAAGAAGAAGAAGAAGAAGAAGAAGAAAGAAAAAGAAAGAGAGCAGGGGAGAAGGAAGAGGAGGAGGAGGAAGAAGGAGAGGAGGAGTATGCAAGCAACTACTTTTGGAAAGAGATCTTCAGAGTGCAAGCCATTAGACTGTTCATCAGACTTCACCAGCTCTGATATTATACCCAGCTGAGAACGATCATTTAACATACTGTTCTTTCAAGCAACAAACTTGTACACCATTAAGTACTTCTAAGTGGTAGACCCTGAAAAGGGAAGAGGAAATATGAGAAAGTGGTGAACCTACATATGTTGGGAGATATGGGTTGAACTATATGGAACTGTGCCTTCTTGGCATAGCTCACTAGTATACCAGTGTTGGCTGCTATGCATAATGGTGAACAATTTCTCTAGAAGTTTGGAAAATGAATGAAATTGAGAAAGTGGGTTCTGATTGGACTGGCACTAGCCATGTTATTGGACCGGCACTGTACCTTCTTACCTAAGCTTCTACCTAGCTTCTCTATTGATTTTGATTTTGCTGAGAAACCAGGCAGCTTCTTTCATTGAAAACCTATTGCTTTTTCAGTAGACTAGGGATATTGTTTGGGTTGTTGCTAGCATCATCGTTGTCATCCTCATGCCATGAAATATAATGGTACCGCTATAAAACCAGGCGGTCATTTAATGTTTATTTAGCCATCAGATCAGCTTTTGTACTTTTTAACAGCAACATTCGGCTGTCTCTCTTAGCTAGAAAATATATGAGCTGCGTACTCAGAAATGGCCCCAAAACTGATTTATGACAGATGTCATGTAAAAGCAGTTCTTGGGGGGGGGGGGAATGGAAGCCCAGGTGACCAAGGGAAATTCTTTCTCCATCCAATATTTTCTAATCCTAATTACATTACAAAATGACATATTGCAATATAACATTTTAAAAAGAACTTGGTTAGCTTGTAAGAATTGAAGTGAAATCTGGATATCAGTAGTACTGTATCAGTTTTGCAATACCTGCATTGCATTCTGCCTACTCATACTCCATGTTTTGCAGCAGGGATGAATATGACACACATACACACACGTGCATACACCAAATCGCTACACATTTCAATTGATAAGCAGGTTTCCCGCAAGGTCCCCCAAGAAAGTCTTGACATCCAAAATGGTCCTTAACTTGAAGGCATGTCCAGTGATTCCATCTATACTTGCTTTCCACTAAGCATGAAATGAAATTGAACAGCCCAGATATATTCAGGAGGGGGGTAAAATAGATTTGCCAATAAAAAAAAAAAAGGGATGGCCACAGGACACATTTGCTGATATTACATCTGGGAATTCATAATATGTTGTAAGCTACAGGAAGAGGCAAGGCACATTTACACTTGTAGAGTTAAACTAGTTTAATAGGTTTTCACTCTCGCCAGGAGATTCCCGAGCTGAGATATTCCTCTGGAGCATAAAGGATCATTTTAAAAAGACCTCTCAGCACCCAGACTCAATTTCACTTATCGTATTGTTGAGTTTGATCATCAAACTGCTATAAAATATGCCTTTTCTGAAACAGGGAAACACATATTTAAACATAAATTGATTTTTTAAAAAAAGAATAGTGCTTAAAAAAAGAAATCAACTCCTTTTCCAGATACATCATAAATGCCATAGGACATGCATAGGACACTGACCTGATGAGAGAATCTCAGCTGATTTCATAGGCTGTGCTAGTGATATAGTTAAACCCCAGGTTCCTAGCAAGCCTGAGAGAGATAATTGTAGGGTTCTTGGTGCTCTTTGAGATGAGCCTGTTTGCTTCCATTATCCAAGTAGATACATCATCAGGGCAATGCTTGGAGCAATCTGCAAGTAAACAACCAGGCTCAGAGAGAGTACTAAGGACTTCACCGTTCAGCCCTGAGTTACAGATACTCTCTTCTGTTGGAGACATACTTGTACCATTCATGTGATTCCTTTTGGAATCACAAACCACAAGGTTTTGCACCATACACCTGGAAGAGAAAGAACTTTTTAAAAACACTGTTAGGCATTCCTAAGGTGCCCAAAGCTAGGGACCTAAATTTGTTGTGTTTGGTATAACGTAGGCTTGTATGAATTTTAGTTCCATCATTGTTTTTTTTTTTTCCTTTTCCATGAGCTGCATAAAAATTTATAGCCATATTTTCTAACTGGCACTTGGCTGTGTGATTTGCTTCATGACTTCCTATCTAGCTTTCTATTTATTAATACTATTTATATTGTTCACTGTAGTTAATATTACGGGCTAGGTAGGAAATAAGAAAGAATGAAAAACATATCACTAATAATATTTTTTAAATGAAAAACGACACATTCAAAATGATGATTTCACAAAATACAGTTAAAAAGCAATTTAAATGGTAGGTGAGGGGAACTGAGATGAATATTTTATTGAGTAACTGTGTGTGAATTGGACAGCTATATACATTTTTTAAATAAATAAATACAATCTCCTCCTCTTGAAGTACTTTCTTTTTTCTTTTTTCCCCTTTTCTCCCTTTTTCTCCTACTCCTTAACACTCCCTAGTAAAGATAGTTCTATCATTTGGATAGAAGTCACAGATATGAGATCAGATCAGAAGAAAAGTACACTTGATGTGCCTTTTTCTTGCAACAATTACTCAGTCAAGCACCAAAATTGTGGTACTTGATAGCAGCTACTATATGATGCCTAAAAAGATGCCTGGTTTGGGGAGGAATTCCTAGAACTGTCATTGATTATTTGAGTGAGGATGACAAGACAAAGCCAGAAATATGTCATCTAAGGAAGATGAGAGAATGTTGTGACAGTTGCACGCAGTGCTCCACCCATGTGACTTGGGTATTTTTAAATAGATATCCATGTGTTTAATAACATGTACACAGAATCCTATTTGCATTGGAGTGGCCAAAATAGCTAAGATCTAAATGGCATCTGTTGTGCAAGAGAGCACCTCCATCACCAAACTGGAAAACGTTGTTGAGTGGCATGCCTGTATCTCTTACTGATCTCTTCATATCCCAGCTAGTAGAGAATCGAAGGCTATTTTGATCATAATGAAAACAGAACATCAAGAAGCAAGGGATAGATCTCAGAGGAGTTATGCCTCTATGTTGGTATGAAGGGAATTTTAAGGATCACAAAGGTGCTTTTTCAAAAGGCAACTGGAGTTTAGGAATTAGAGAAAAAAACACAGAGAGAGAGAGATGCTCTGGTTGGAAATCACATGATTTGAATCACATGACTTACTTCCATGAGATGAAGTAAATGAAGACCTTTAACATCTATCAACAGGTTCTAAGGAACTTCCTACTATTGAATTGCCCTTCTGAGAGGGGTGGAAAGAAAGAAAAGATACAGCTCATTTAATTGGACAAGCATGTTTCCCTCCCATTCAGTTGCTCTCTTAATTGATAACCTCTCCTTCTAATATTCTATTCTTTTTTAAATTAAGGGCTTGACTTCAGTAGGACTTAAGTGGAAGTCCTTGGGGTACCTAAGCTGCCAGGCTCAGAGGCTTGCAAAGAACTTTTCCCCTTTCTCAAAGTACTCGTATTAAAGGTTTGCTTGGCTCTACATTTCTGAAAGCGCTGGTAGTCTGAAACTCTGCAGTGGTTTTTCACGTACGCTATTGCTTCATGGTTGCAGATAAAAACAGCAGTCCTTTGAGTAGCCATCTTTAAATAAAACTAACCACATATTTTTCAGCCTGGAGTTGCAGTAGATGCAATAAAGCTGGGATGAACAGGAGAAGACGAAGAATAGATGAAGCTTAACAATGGGCAACTCAATGCTTCTGCAGTAGATTCATGGTTATCTTTGTGGGTTCCCATGAATTAAATCATAATATTTCTTTTGCTCCTAGTCATATATTTCAGTTTTTCTGAACCCATTTTTAAGGAGCAAGGCGTAGGCCTCAAACTAAGTACTGATAGGACTCCCAGATAAAGTCTGGTAATGCCCTGTTTTAGTGATGCTCGATGTTGATATGGGCTTCTGCATTATAAAAGTTGCTACCATGTTCCACCTGGATTTAAAAAAATTCAGACAAGGTTTTTTCCATAGTGCATCAGGGATGTTGAGGGAAGCCCAAAGGGAAATTTAGAGGACTAGCAACATTTCCGTAACAACTTTTAAACCCCTGAGATCTTTTGCTTAATATATGTTATATAGCTATTATATATAACATATAATAAACTGCTGCTTAATATGATATTCCTCCCTAAAACACCATATTCTCCTCGGTGCAGTCGTTTCTCCCTGGTGATAATTATTCTCCTCCCATTTGTCCTTGTTGTGATCCATATGGCTAATACCCTTCGCTCTTCTTTCTCCTCCTTCCTGGTTGGTTTTCCCAGGTGTGGTTTAAAAACCGTCGGGCCAAATTGCCGCCAGCAGCAGCAGCAGCAGCAGAACGGGGCCAGAATAAGTGAGGCCTGCGAAGAAGAAGAGCTCTCCAGCCAGAGAAGTGAGTTCAGAGAGTGGGACCAGCGGCCAATTCACACCTCCAGCCAGTACCTCCAGTCCCTGCCATTTCCAGCAGCAGCGCTCCAGTGTCTATCTGGAGCCCAGCATCCATCTCTCCTCTCTCAGACCCCCTGTCCACTTCTTCTTCATGCATGCAGAGGTCCTATCCCATGACCTACACTCAGGCTTCAGGCTATAGCCAAGGATATGCCGGCTCAACCTCATATTTTGGAGGAATGGACTGTGGATCTTACCTGACCCCTATGCATCACCAGCTCCCTGGACCAGGGGCCACCCTTAGCCCCATGGGTACCAATGCTGTGGCCAGCCATCTCAACCAGTCTCCAGCTTCACTCTCCACTCAAGGTTACGGAGCTTCGAGTTTGGGGTTTAACTCGTCAACTGATTGTTTGGATTATAAGGATCAAACAGCTTCCTGGAAGCTAAACTTCAACGCTGACTGCTTGGATTATAAAGACCAGACATCTTCATGGAAGTTTCAGGTTTTGTGAAGACCTGTTAGGAACCCTTTGTGATAAACAATAATGGTGATGATGCTAATGCTGATAAACAATAAGTGACCACAATGATGATGTTGAAACAGACAAGACAATAGCCATAGTAGGCTGACATTCCCAGTTTTGAGATCTTTGATTTAAGTTAAAAAGAATTGTGAACAGGACACAAATTAATAACAAAGGCAAGAAATTCAGTGGTCGTGATCATACCTCCCAATTTCACCTCTTGCTCAGATGCTCTGGAAAGGAAGACAAGAAGGAAAGACATGTCGTGTAGACCAAGAACAGAATTACATCACTTAGTTTCTCGTTGCTCCATAGTTTTAGCCAATTGTTGGGGTTTCTTTGCCTGGATAGAGATGGAAGTTTATTCTATGACCCAGAGTATTCTCTCTCTCTCTCTCTCTCTCTCTCTCTCTCTCTCTCTCTCTCTCTCTCTCTCTCTCTCTCTTTCTCTCTCCCTCCCTCTCTCTCTTTCTCTCTCTCCCCCCTCTCCCACCCTCTCCCTCTCCCTCTCCCTCTCTCTCTCTCCCCCTCCCTCCCTCCCTCTCCCTCTCTCTCCCTCTCCCTCTCCTCCCCTCTCTCTGGCCTGTCTTCCTACACTTAGATACCTTGTTTTTGGTATGGCAAGAATGACCCTTCTTTTCCTTCCCCTTCCATCCAACCTTGGTTAAAATGTTTGTATTATGGGACAATACATCCATATACATCTCTCAAGCTTCTTCTTCGATTGCTTCGGCCACATTTGGCAAAGTTGGCCATAGGAGAAAAAAATGAACAAAGAACTCGGTTAAGAGCTCTGTGGATCATGGGACTGATTGTCTTAGCTGCACTACTTTATTTAAGAGGGGGGGAAATAAGAATAATGTCAATAAGGAGTCAATATGTAGTTTTTAAGAGACAATCAGTGTGTGTCTTATATAAATGGTACATCTGTGGTTTTTAATCTGTGCTAGACTTTAAAACTGTGATCTCCTGTATTGTATGCAATTATAAACCCCACACCAGCAGGCGGTTCTGCTGCGATTTTACAGAGGTTATAATTAACAGTGAAATTTGAGCAACTGAGTCACATATGACCATCTTTCTATTTCTTCTTTCTTTCTTTTTCTATCTCTCTTCCTCTGCCTCCCCGTCTCTGGTTTTCTTTCTGTCTTTCTCTTGCTCTAAAATTGCCTTTCACCAGAGGTAAACTGCACTGAAAAACAAAAAAACAAAGCAACTTTTAACAGCAAGCTGTGGCTGAATGAACATCACTGAGATCTTTTTTTTAAAAAAAAAAGTCACTAAATAAAAATACACTTGGACTTTTACATTCACCTGTACTACAGTAGCCCACTGTTGGAAAACCTAGCAGTAAGGAGAAAGAAGTATATATATTTAAGACATCGGTCAATTGCTCTGACCTTGAATTTCCAAACAGCAAAAATACTTGTTGTTTTTAATGCTTGCAGATGTGAAATGGAGAAAAAAAAAGATATATATGCATAAACCTTTTTTTCCTGGATTTGGCAGATATGTATAATTCTATTAAATGGTTCTAGCACAAGTGATAGTCTTTGTCTCCCCATGTGCTTGCCAGGGTTGCCCCCTCCTCAAAAAGCTCGTTTCAACTTCCATAAAGTTGAAAGGTTTTAAGAGTTTGTTTCTTGAACCGAAGGGGGGATGTGTGTGTGTGTGTGTGTGTGTGTGTGTGTGTGTGTGTGTGTGTGTGTGCAGGGTTTTGATTTAACCTTTTGTGGCATTCCCAAACCAGCTTAGCTTTGCCGGTCTTCGCAAACTACAAAGAATCCAGATCTTTGCTCTCTTTTGGGGGGTTAACTCAGGAAGCAACCCCCCGAATTTCTTCCACTGTTTGCTAGAATAGAAAATGGTGGTGGGCTGTCCCCCACTTTCCCTCGCCCGCCCGACCTCCTTTCCCACTGTCTTTTATTTCGTTTCAGCTTTTTGCTGATTAATTTAGAGACTGAAAAGCAGAGGAAAGGAGATAAAGAACTTAAGGGGGGGGGGGGAGAGAGATGCTTTGGAGGCTCAGGGGGTGTTTGAGCCTCTCCTATAAAACGTCCTGAGAAGAAGGGATATAGGATATACGCGAAAACAGCAGATGCAGTCACGCACAAACGATGGGAGGACAAAAGAGTTGGGGTAAAGTTTTTGAAAGCTATGATTTCTACAGCTGGACACAAAAGGACTTAGAGCACCCTTCCCCCCCTTCCCTTTTCCTCCCTGTCTTCCCCACCCCTTTGAAATCACCAGGAAAATTGTTGCCTCTTGTGGGGGAGAGAAATAGCCTGCCTGACTCTCCCTCCCCAGCCTTCTTTCCTTCCCTTTCCTCCAATTAGAATATCTTAAACTTTTTGGAATTGGGGGGGGGGGGGCGAGGCATTTAAGGGGCAGCAACACAACAATAAACAGGCGCTTCGAATTAACTGCCTTGCAAGCGAATTCTCCCCTTTTTTCTTGCTGTCTTTGAATCAGCTAAATTCTCCCTTTCCTCCCTTCTACCGCCACCCCCGCCACCCCCCTTGGCACTGATCCCCCATTTCTTCTTCAGGCGTCGTTTATTCGGGACGCTGATAGGAGCCCCGTTAGCGATTTCTGAATATGAATCATATTCCCGGTCATGTCGCCCAACGGAATGGGCGGGGATTACAAGACGTCCATCGCGACCTACAAAACGAAACTGCAAATAAAATGGCAATTAAGGGGGGAAAAAACACAACCTAACGAAAGGGGTGGAATGCAAGGCTCAGGTTCTGTTTGCACTGGGAGAGATCGCATTTAAGGCCGGCCTTGGCTGAGGCTTGACTGAAAGGAATGGTTTGTTTCTCCCGAGGCTTTGGCGCACAAGAAGTCCGTTCTAGCGAATTCACTTCAAAATCAGCAACCTCGAGGGCAAAAATAGGCTGCTGGTTTTGAAGTGAATTCGATAAAAAGGACTTCTAGCCAGATTTGTTCCAAACGCAGAAGTTCTTTGAACTTCTCCGTTCTATTTTTTTTAATTATATCTACAAAACTTTTTTTCCCTTTTAGTTTGCTTTTATTCCTAGATTCTCGATTATTATTATTATTATTATTATTATTATTATTATTATTATTATTATTATCATCATCATTATCATCATTATCATCATTATCATCATTATCATCATTATCATCATTATCATCATTATCATCATTATCATCATTATCATCATTATCATCATTATCTTTATTATCTTTATTATCTTTATTATCTTTATTATCTTTATTATCTTTGTTATCTTTGTTATCTTTGTTATCTTTGTTATCTTTATTATCTTTATTCATTAAAGATGAAACTCAGCCAAGTGCACATTCAAAAATTCATCACAAATACCACTGACTGGTGCTAATGGTTGATACGGGTTGCTGCCAGAGTCCTAGGTATCAGCCAAGTACCTTCTTAAAATATACGATGTTCTAAGTAGCACAGTTTTTTCGCAGTTATTGCAGGAAGCTACAATTTGTTGATGTAGCTTATAAAATTCTTGGACATGGTGCCAAGTGCCCCGATGACAATGGGTATCACTGTTACATGTTTCATCCATAATCGGGTAGTTTCGATGGCCAGATGTTGTTGTTGTTGTTGTTGTTGTTGTTGTTGTTATTATTATTATTATTATTATTATTATTATTATTATTTTAGGGACGGGGTAGCAATTCCTGAGCGGTGGCTTCCTCTTCCTCTAAGAAATGGAAACTTCGCTTTCGGTTGATGCGTGCCCTGTAAACGCGGAGCCAGATTATCCTTTTCAAATAAACAAAGCCTCAACGCTCCCAGCGCAAATACACGGACGCCTTTGCGGGGGGGGGAGGGGGGCTGCGGGTGTGTGTGTGAAGGTTGGGTTGGGTTGGGAGAAAAGCTTCAGTTTGCTGTTATTGGTTTAATTCAGGCAGGAAGCAAAAAGGCAGAAAAATCTCCGCCAGCGGTCGCAGATCAAAGAGGAGCAACAATTTTATTTTATTTTTTTAAAACTTTTTCTCTAAACAATTAGATTACAATAAAATTGTGTATGGCGTGCGAGGGGAGCGTGAGATAGGAAGCTTTCCGGTGGAATTCGTTAAGTGTTAATGGGTTGTCATTTTAAGCGAGAACGTCAGTGCGAAATAATCGTGGTCGTCACCAGAGGTCTGCCTTTTTTAAAATTTATTTTTCAAGCCTTAGTTGCCTCTACCCAAAAAGGAAAGGAAGGTTTGGATAAACTCGCCAAGGGGATTAGAAGTTGCCCCTATCGGCTACCATTTGGCCCCAGTCACTCGGCTCGCAATTAAATCTATTTTGATCGAAGCTGGAGGTCATCCTAGCCTCTTGCAACTGCCCCGGGGATTTCTTCTGGGGGTGCGAGAGGCCTGATCTGTTGTGGTCCGTTTTTTGGGGGGGACTCTGAAGTCAAACCGAACCCTAAGCCTTTGGTAATAGAACAAACTAGATCGAATGTCGAAAGAGTTTGGGGAAAGAAACGGGAGAGGTAAGTTCCTTTGGCGTGGAAAAGCCCCCGCTTCCTTCCTTCCCTATTAGGAATCTCCTCTCTCTGTAAATCGGATGCCCACAACTGCTGAACGAGAACGAGATTCAGAGGACGCTTAAAGACTGAGGACTAGTCTCCTGACTTTTGCCCAGTCCTGCCTTCGAGACCACTTCCCTTCTCTTTCCATTGCTTTCAGTTCTAAATTGCCAAGTTGTCCTGTCCCCCCCCCCCCCCCGCCCTCCATGATGACAATGGCTCCAAATGAGTCTACTGGAGGATGGAAGCCTCTGAATTGAGGCTGTATTGTAGCTGGGTTGGTAGAAATTTGTGGGGAGGGAAGAATTCTAGGGCTGAGAGAGAGAGAATATTAAGAAATCACCAAAGCACCCAGCTGGCTTCTGTGCATGAGGAAGAACTAGGACCTGCTTCTCCCATCTCCTAGCCAAGCCAGTTTGGTTTTAATGATTAAGGCACCAAGCTAAGAAGCCATTGATAGTGAATCCAAGCATTGCTTTAGCCATGGAAGGCAGTTGCTTGACCTTGAGCCTTCCCCCCCCCTCTCTCAGCCCAACTCACCCCACAGGGTTGTTGTATGGAAAACAGGAGGAGGAAGGTGTGTTGGATGTGTTTGCCACCTTATTTGTAAAACATAGTACAAGTGGGATATAGATAAAAGAAAATGAATAATTAACCTCCATTGGCTTACCAATGAGAAAAGAGAGTGGAATTGCTGTGTTGGGATGTGCAAAGGAGCAGCCGAGGTCTGGCACTTTGGAAAGAATGGGAGATAAATGTTGTTTGGCCAACATTGGTGAAGGAATCCTGCATGTATTTCTTCTTGGGGATGACACTCAAAGGCAACGTGGTTACCACCTCAGAAGCAGTCAGGGATCAATGTTACCCAAACACATGTGTAGCCCTGTGTGTGTGTATATTGTGCGTGTGCTCACAGAACTCACTTTGCCAGGTCAGGGAAAGACTGACAGGATGCATTCACACATGCTTATGTAGTCTGAAGCATGGTTAGTTTTTTTCCCCCTGGAAAGAAGGCAAACTCTTCGCTAGTTTATGATTCTATCTAGTGTGCAATCCCAGCTAATGGCTCCATCCAAAAATAGGTTAAGAGTGTTGCACAAACATGTCGGCTGAAAATGTCGCCTGTATACACAGCTGTCCCTTCTCCTTCCTCCCCACCCAACTGTTGTTTGAATACAGGTAGTGACAATATTTCCCCTATTAAAAGAACTAAGCCACTGGTGAACCAGGCAGTAGTCAGGAAAGCTGTGTGATCATAACAATTGGTTAGGCTTTAGAACAGTGTTTCTCAATCTAGGGGGCTATGGACTTCAACTCCCAGAATTCCCTAGCCAACTTTGCTTGCTAGGGATTTCTGGGGGTTGAAGTCCACACATTTTTCAAGTTGTCAAGGTGGAGAAACACTGGTCCAGAATATCACCAAACTCTTTGCTGCGCTTGGTTAACAGGCGGGAGGTGTTTTTGCCAAGTGGGCCACGGCTACCTTCCTGTTCTCCAGATGTTGCATTTCTGAAGCAGCAACATTATTGGCAACAGCTTCAAGAGAAACTCAGCCTGGGCCTGTGCTTCCACTCTCCGTGACTGTGGGGAAGGCAGCCAAAAAAATGCAGAGCAGGACAGAAAGTAGCTGCCTTCTGCTTGTTGGAGGATGAGGGCGGTGCATTGGAAATGGAGGTCTATGGAGATTCTCAGTCATCCCGGTCATGGCTGTCCCTTCAGAGCTGAAGGAGAGCTCCTTGGATGAGAAGCGAAACACCTTCAAAGAAAATCCAGAAAGTCCAGTTGCCTCTTAAAAAGGTACAGTTGGGACAGTGAAGATGAAGGCGTCTGCTTAATCTGGGAATGAAAGCAGCTGGGGGCTGCTGAAGGACTTGGCTGAAACTTTGGCTGTGTTCACACAACACTATAACTTGCTTATCCTGATAGGGATAGCCCAGTTTTTAGATCTGGAAGCCTTGTTGAACTCTAGTCACACAAACACAGAGAGAAGGCTGGGTGGGGAGAGAGCGAGCAAAATGCAAAATAAATTAAGGTTAAAACTGACCAAACTTAAGATGCTGTGCCTGGTTAAATGGATTGTGAGAACACAGTCCACTCCCTTACTCAGAAAACCTTATGAATGGGAGACCACTAAAGGTTGCTATTTCATTTTAACAATTTTATTTATTTAAATTTTAATTTAATACATTTATTTTCATGTATGTATGTATTTATTTATATTGCTGTTATCCAACCCTCAAAAGTTGGCCGGATGAATTTTCGTTTTTCTCTTTTCGGTACACGCTTGGGAAAAGCAAAATTCACCTGGAACCCGGACAATTTCGACCCCAATCGGTCTTCCAAGCAGGGGGAGAAAGGTAAGAGAATTAGGGGAAGAAAGGCCCCTTTAGCTCTGCCAGTGACTGCAGAAGGATTTCCCTGCTCTTAGCTGCCTCCTCCTGACACATGCATATTCCCCTCCCTCTTTCTCTCCCCCTCCCTCTCCAGTTCCTTAATATCATTTGTTTTCATTTGAAACAAAAGAGGTATAAATCCCTTCTCTCCACCCAGCGCTAAGGAGTATTGTCCGTTTCCAAGGAGACGTGCAGAACAGCTATTTATTTATTTTAAATCCGGTGTTATTTACTCCTGGCTGCCTTCTTGTATTTGTCCTTTTGCTCAGAAATTTGAGTTCAGTCCATTCCTAGATCTGGGGAAGAAGAAGAAAAAGAAGAGAAACAAGTATGGGTGGACTGGTGGGGCTTCCCTCCACATACATTTTTTTCTGAGCGGGGACTGGGGATTGATTTAAAAAAAATTAAATTAAACCAACATCAGCAAAAAAAAGCAACATGGGAAAGGGTTGAGGTACCAAAGCTGGTGGTGGAAACACAAACCCAACCAGCCTGATAGGAGAGATGCCAGATCAAAGAAGAATTAAAGGAAGCACTTTTTTTTTGCAAAGATATAAAGCTGTATGTTTTCTTTCCTCCATCTTCCCACACCAAATTCCTTGAATATTCCTGATGATGAAATGGAATCCCAGGCTGTTGAGAACAGAAGGTTGCCTCAATGAATCCTAAAGATCTCTTATGTTGGGGTTGAATTTTGACACCAAAAAGAGATTGGGTTGTCCTACCAAGATAGGAGTGTGTGCGTGCTTCCAAGTCAATGATGACCCTGGCAACTGCCTGGAGTAATTCCTGCAGGTTTTTTTTTTAAAGCAAGGTTTCAAAAGTGTTTTGCCATTGCCTCCTTTCTATGGTTGAGAGACTGTAACCAGCCCAAGGTCACCCAGCTGGCTTTGTGCCAAAGGCAGGAGTAGAAATCACAACCGCCAGGATTCTAGACTGATGCCTTCAACATTACACCAATCTGACTCACTTCCTACTGAGATGTTCTCCTAATTAATATAAGCCTTCCTAGCTCCCAGTGTGTTAGGGTTTGTAGATCCTGGTAGATCCTTAGGGAAGATGGCAATGTTGCTTTCCTTTCTCAGTTATCTAACTCTTTGTTCTCCTCCCTTCATCAAGAAGTCCTAGCCAAATCAGAGGAGAAAAACCAATCCTCCCTTCTAAAGCACACAGTTTAGAAATTGTTATGAGATAAGATTGGCAAGAGGAAGAGGAGATTTGAAGTTGGTAGTATTTTGTGCTTATTCAAGGATGAGTAGAGAGAATTTCGAACATGATTGGCTGGGAGAATCAGGAACTTAATGCCCTGTGGTTACTCTCATCTACATGCTGGAACAGGCACGGAGGTTTGTTCAGGTCTTGCCAGATATTTACTGAGCTACAGAACTTCTGATACAGTCAAGCCAATCATGTATGGGAGCTTAATGAAGCGGCCTTTGGTCAGCCTGGAAGAGGATGGAGATATAATACCAGCAAAGTTAGCAGCAACAGCATCAACACTCTTAAATGGTATTTTTCAACCTTGGCAAATTTAAGATGCTGCACAGTTAATATCCCAAAAGCTGGGATATTAACTGTGCTGGGATTGAAGAGATCCTTTTCAAATCCAGTCACAAACTTTCTGCCATTGTTTCTACTTGTCATTATGCTTTAAAAAAAAACCACCAAGGATTAGCAATCCTGCTCATTTGAACACCTTAAAAAACACCTTAAATGGGAACAACAGTAAGCATACGCCTGTTCCTCTGGAACAGCATTCCCCCCTCTCAGAGATACATATGATTCCAAGACTTCATATCTTCTATAGGTTCCTGAAGATCTGGTTTTGCCCCCATGGACTTGGGGCATTTATGGAGCCCCCAGTTAGTTAGTTATTCTTTATTTAATTTTTTTAAATTTAAATTTTATTTATTTTGTCAAGCATGTATAAGATAACAGATATATGTATAAACATGACTATGAATACAGGAAATGGATACGAATAAGTGGAGACAGAGGACAGGGATGGTAGGCATGCTGGTGCACTTATGCACGCACCTTACAGACCTCTTGGGAATGGGGTGAGGTCAACAGTAGACAGTCTAGGGTTAAAGTTATGGGGGTTTGGGAATAAAACCACAGAGTCAGGTAGTGCGTTCCAGGGATTGACCACTCTGTTGCTGAAATCGTATTTTCTGCAATCTAGTTTGGAGCGGTTTACCTTAAGTTTGTATCTATTGTGAGCTCTTGTGTTGTTGCGGTTGAAGCTGAAGTAATCATTGATAGGTAGAACATTGTAGCAGATATTTTGTGTACTAGGCTTCTATTTGTAATATGTTTTTTTTTTTAAGTTGTAAGCTGTCTGGAGTCTTTGTGGAGTTAGGTGGTCTTGAAATTGTATTGATCAAAAATTTGGTGCACCTAATTAAATTTCCAGTAGACGAATCAAATAGTAGAATCACTCTGGCTAAGGAGCACCCATTATGTTGTCAGTCTCAGTTGATATCCTTCAATTGTCTATGTACATGAGGACTGGAACTTCAGAGACTGGATTTCTAGGGGGAAAATTGACATATTTTACCATTGGCATATTCTTCCCGTCCTGATTGCTAAAAGGAATAGTTCATTCATTTCCAAAATTGCTGGAAATGTAATGAGTAAATCAGATCATTTTTTTACATTTGATCGCAATGGTGTAAAGCTCAATAATTTTAGAAAATAATACTAGAATGAAACAAATGTATAAGGTTCAACCTGCACTATTCATATCAAACTTTATTAAACCATGTATTCCTTCACAGTGTATCAAATTAGCTTTTGTATATGTTAGCTGCTTCAAGTATATTACATGGTTCTTACTGGAAAGTTTATTAGAGCTCCTTAATAGAAGAATGGTGAACCACTGAAGTCTAGAATAAAGTAAATTTGACATAGAATTTGATTCCTAGACTATAATTTAATATGTGGATTTGTACCCCATCCAAAAGGTGGGTTTTTCTATGGATAGACTCTATCCAATATTTCATTTTAAATTATAGTTTTACAGTATATCTAATTTTATAGTATGTCTATATATGAATCGATTCTTAGTCAAATGGATGTAGGAGATGATGAGGTTAAGCCAGAGGGGTGGGGGTCAAATGTATCACTAGTCGTGAGTCCTTCGGGCCCGCAAGAGATCTACTGTATAAAAACACTATTATGAAAATGGATTCTTCATGGCTTTTCCACAACTGCATTTAACATTTTTCCCTGTTGTGTACTTAGGATGTTACCTTCATCTCATTCCAAGTAATGAGTGAGACAGGCTTAAGTTGTTCTCTACTGTGCCAACTTTACAAAATATTATTAATTCTGACTCTGTCCAGAAAGAGGCTCAAGTTGCACAAGGTGTTAGGCTTTGTTACCCCTCTGCTAGGAAGAAGTTATGAGAGTGACTAGGAATAAGGGAAATAGTGGCAGGATAGGAGCTGACAAATTTCATCCTGGTTTAGCAATAGCAGTAGACTTAGCAATAGCAGTAGACTTATATACCGCTTCATAGGGCTTTCAGCCCTCTCTAAGCGGTTTACAGAGAGTCAGCATATTGCCCCCAACAATCTGGGTCCTCATTTTACCCACCTCGGAAGGATGGAAGGCTGAGTCAACCCTGAGCCGGTGAGATTTGAACCGCCGAACTGCTGATCTAGCAGTAGCCTGCAGTGCTGCATTTAACCACTGCACCACCTCGGCTCTTAGTTTAGTTTAGTTTTCTGACATTCCAGAGAAAGAACAGAGCACTTAAACTCAGCTGTTAGGAGAGATCCTTGGTCGGGCAGAAATAAAAGGGAAGAGTTTCCACCTTAAGGAAACATGCAGGACTTTATTTTTCTCACTACTGCACTGCTTGGTGTTTGCTATGGCTCAATGCTCAAGTCTGTCAAGATCCTTTTGAATCTTGAGTCTATCTTCCAAATTGTTAGTAATTCTTCCTAGCTTAGTGTCATCTGCAGCTTTGATGAGTTCCCTGTCTATCCTTCATCTAGAACATTTATTAAGATGTTGAAAAGTACTGAGTCTAAGACAGAACCTTGAGGTACCCCTCAAGGTTCTGTCTTAGATACTTCCCTCCATGTAGATGCAGTTCCATTGAGGACTACACACTGAGCATAGTTGGTCAGCCAACTACGAATCCATCTGGTGGGGATACTGCTCAGCTCACATTGTTTGATCTTACCAAGAAGTAGGCTGTAGTCTACTTCAGTAGTGGGTCCCTCTTGGTTTGGACCAGTTCGGCCAAATCAGTAGTGGCTTGGGGGCCTGGCTTGTTGAAACCGGCAGCCGTCCAGGTCTGCCACACCCGCGAACCGGTTCTCCAGGTGGCACCATCTTGTTTTTTGCTTCTGCACATGTGCAGAACAATTTTTATTGCACTGTGCATGCGTGCACATTGCACATGTGTGCATAACATGCAGCACAACTATGAGCAAAACAGCAGTAGTGACTGCCAGAACCCACCCCTGGTCTACTTTGTCTAATGCCTTACTGAAGTCCAAGCACACTATGTCCCCAGCATCTTCCTGATCCACTAATTTAATTACTTTATCGCAGAAAGCAATAAGGTTTGTCTGGCTTGATCTGTTCTTAACAAACCCTTGCTGGCTCCTAGTAATCATCTTGCTTGTTTCTAGTTGCTCACAAATCTGCTTTTTGATTATTAATTTTTCCTGGATTTTCCCTGCTATTGACGTTAAGCTGATTGGTCTGAAGTTTTTTGGATCCACCTTTCCCGCTTTTCTGAAGATTGGAGCCATGCCAGCTCTTTTCTAATCCTCAGGCGGTTCCTCCATGCTCCAGGAGCTCTGAAAGATTTTGTTCAGTGGTTGTGAGATCTCATTTGCTAGCTCCTTCAGAACCCTAGGAGATAAACCACCTGGTCCTGGCAATTTGAACTTGCCTAGAGGGGATGAGTCAACTCTTAGCAATTCCTTCCTATTTTTATTTGTACACCTTGTCTGTCTCCCATGTTGCTGCTTTGGGTAAGTTGGACTTTTTTTTCCTTTTTGCGTGAAGGAATTGAGCAATTCCACTTTTTTTCAGCTTCCTGTCACTTCTTGCCATCTTCACCCATTAATGAACCAGTCAGTTCCTTGACTTTTTGCTGTTGTTGCTTACATATTGAAAGAAACATTTTGTTAGTTTTGGCATTTGTTATAAGTCTTAGTTAATTCTGAGCCTTAGCCTTCCTGACTCCACCCTTGCAGATTCAGGTATTCTGTTCTAGTTATATGACCCCTTTCTATATTTTTTACACTTGTTCTATTTGTCCCTCAGTTTTTCAGAGAGCTTTTTATACAACCCTCTTGTTTTTCTTTCTTTGACCTATTGTTTTTATTTGGGTCTTTATTATCTTGTTTTTCAGTTTTCCAAGCATCCTGAACTGTTTTCCCTGTAGGATTTCTAGCCAGGGAGTCCTTCCTATTCTTTCTTTTAATTTGTTGCAGTCAGTGCTCCTAATAATATGGATGTGGACATGAAATGAATGAGGATATGAAATAAAAGACCTAAGAATTGCAGAGTACCTGCTTGCTTTCACTTTAGAGTCCATTGTTACTTGGGGCAGAAGATAGGAGTAATGAGAAAAGCAGAATCAATCTGAAAAATAACCAAAAATGCAGGAGCATACCAGGACTCACACAGAGTATGTTTATATTTATAGTAAGCCACAAACCAACAACCACATTTTAGCCCCAGCATGTTGTAGCAACCCAGCCTGTAAAAGTAATCCATCATGCAGTTGCCATGCATGCCCATGAAACCAGCCGGAGTAGATATGTTTAGCCATTATTATACCACCTTAGCTATTGACCATGGTATTCAAGGAAAGTTCAATCAAAATAGGAAATTGTCTCAATCTTCTTATTCAGAAGGATCAAAAGGCCAGCCTAGGTGGATGCAGTCTGTCCAGGACACTATTAAGTAGCACCTGCAGTTTAAGGATTCATAACACCACACTGCCATATATAGATCAAATATCTGACACTTCCCAACAACATTATAATTGGTACCATTCATTGCCACAGTTGGGCTTCAAAAACCCAGACCATGAGGGTGATACTGAAAAATGCTGCCCTCTGGTGTTCATCCAGATTTTTGCAGTGTATATATGCTAGCCTTAATGGCTCAGTTGTATCAAAGATCAGTGTACATTCAGTAGGGAATTTACGTCTCACTTGACATAATATATTAAGTGACATTTTTGGTGATGGGTAGAATAACTGATGTCATTTCCCAGATGTCAAAGTTGCAGAGTTGAACAAAACCTGTTACACAATTTGCTCTGATCGTTGGTAAAATTGAGCCACTAGAAACTCAAGTTGACCAGTTGTGGCTATTTCTATTCAATATATTTTTTAAAATAATAATAAGAACTATCAGCTAGAAAACCTTTGTCCTTGGTGTGATATCATGCGATATCAGCACTTGTATAAATACATCAGAGGTAACAACAATGGATGAAAAGAACAGTGTTGGTGTCATCGGAAATGAATGGCTCAACCTGAGAAAATCTTTTTAGCAATCACAAGCTCCTTTAGAATCAAAATGACATGTTTTTTCCATAGCTGACTCTGGCAGGAGGAAGTCTAAACCAGGGTTCTCCAACCTTGGCAACTTTAAGCCTGGCAGACTTCAACTCCCAGAATTCCCCAACCAACAAAGCTGGCTGGGGAATTCTGGGAGTTGAAGTCTGCCAGGCTTAAAGTTGCCATGGTTGGAGACCCCTGGTCTACTCTAAAGCATCCTCTTCAGATAAATTTAAGAGGCAAATCCAAGGGGCAGATTAGGACCATTGTCTTTCCTCCAAAGATCTGTCTCTCCTGTGTTTCTCTTTCTTGGCTCACCATGGAGAAAATAGGTTCCTTAGGATGATGAGGAACACCAATATCACATGCAAGTTTTCTCAAAGTGGTACCCAATGCACTCCAAATGTACTGAGGTTATAATTCCAGAACATACATCTATGGGTCTCCCACATACCTCGATAGCACTGATTTGGGGACTGCCAATGTAGAGTGATGATACCTTGTCTAAGATGGCACCACAGGACAGCAGCTACAGCAGCAATCTGAAGGTGTTAAATTAATAATGCCTATCACTGGTGGGAAAAGGAGAAAGGGGCACTGAGGTGTTGCTCAGAGACAGCTAAAAGCAGTTCTTCTACTTCTCTCTCTCTCTCTCTTCAAGCTACAGGTTGCTTCCATTACCAGCCTGTGGCTCACCAGCTCACTGCTTCAAGGCACTTCGTAATTATTTAGGGGCAATCCATGGAACACAGTATTCTAAATAACAGGCTCCATTCAGTATCTCAGCACCCAGGGAAAACATGCGTTCACTGGCTCAAAATACCTTTTAGTGACACCAGCCATTTGCCAGGATGGAATCATTGTATGTAATGGATAATTGCTCACCAATTAAACAATTTGGAAGCCATGAGGCAAGATCATTAGAGGAGAAACAAATGGAAGGCAGAACGGCCTTTATGAAAGCAACAGCAACCCAACAGAGTTGCTTTGGAGAAAACACACAAGACTTTTGCCAGGATTTTTGGAGAAGGGAGATTATCACCCACAGTCTTCAAGCTCTGACTTCCAATCCGGATTGATTCAGGAAATGGATGGGGCTTCCAAAAGCTCACCTTTAGAAAATATTAACATTGCAGTAGAATTGTCAATGTAATAATTTTGTATAAATATAGGGGATGTTTTGTGTACATATATTTCCCTACTTTGGGAAACTATAAGCTGCTGACAAAGTCCTACATCATGGTCTGGCTTTCTACTTCACTCCACTCCAATCCAACATTAATATGAAGTTAATGTTTCATAACTAGATGTCTTCATTTTTTTCTGCTTCTTTTTCAGTTGTTGCCTGCAGGGAAACATGTAGTAAGGCCAATATTTAGGATACAGCTTAAGCTGAAGTAAATAGGCCACAAAAAAACCTCAACATAGGATGGGCATTTTTGACATATTATTTGCAATGGGGCAGACTTTGCAGTTGTTGAGTGTGTGGATATCCTGTTTTCTATATTATTTATTTGTTACATTTATATTCTTTTGTATACATTCAAAAAGTTTTATTTCTTTTAAGACAAACATTTCATCATTCCTCAATCAGTGAGACATCGAAGTACAATTTTTTGTATGGATATTCTTTTGTATAGAAACTCAGGTTTGGATCCTGATTTCATCCTCTCAACAATCATATATGGTAGGTGAAAAAGTTACCTCGCGGATTCCATGGTTGAGTGGAGACTTAAGCTTGACCCTCTTTAAGACAATCTTAATTTCCCAAAGTCCACTTTAACCTCAGTATTTTACTGAATTTGCGAACAAAGTTGTGAAGTTGATGATTCAGTAAGAATCTACTGATGACAACAGCTTATGATGCCTAGATACATTAGATCTACACTATAGATTGCTCAATATAAATTTTTTATATACTTTTATATATTTTTCTGCAAGCAAAGTAGACACCTGTCCTATTAGGCCTATTAGTCTTCGGTTGTTTCATATACAAAATAATGACCCCTGAATAATGATTCATGCCCTTCATCTATGCAGCAACATTGAAATATTACTTACCAATGAGCATGGGTGGAATGTTGAAAGTACACCAGACAGCTGAAAGAGAAAAGGGGGCATTGGAAGAATATCTGAAGGAGAGAAAAAAGATGCATTGAAGCTAGTGTGCCGTGAAGGCTTACTGACAAGACCAAAGTGGCCTACAAAAATGACCAAATCAAGAGTAGAAAAGAGACATGGCAAGGCAAAGTATTATGTAGCCAGTACCTTAAAAAACTAGCAGGCAAAGCAGATAGAAAACTAGCAGGCAATGACTAAGAGTGGGAAAGTTGAAGAAAGAGATCGTGGGGCTAATTCTGGCTGTATAAGACCAGACCTTAAGAACAAATGCACACAAAGCCAGAATTGAGAAGATAGCAACAGACAAATGCTGCCTCTGCAAAGAAGCTAAAGAAACAATGGACCACCTAGTTAGCTACTACAAGAAGATTGCACAGACTGACCACAAACCATAATATGACAAACTAGCAACCATGGGGCATTGGAAGATCCGCAAGAAATATCACTTCCCTGCAAGCAAGAATTAGTAGGATCACAAAGTAGATGAAGTTATAGAAAAGGAAGAAGCTAAAGTGGTCCGGGACATTGGAATTCAAACAGACCTGTCGTATAAGACTTAACAATTGTTGGTAAGAAACACAAAAAAGTCTGGATAGTGGATATGGCAGTACCTGGAGACAACAGACTAGAAGAGAAAGAACTGGAGAATAATGACAAAATACAAAGCCCTGCAAATAGAAGTAGAGTAACCATGGCAAAGCAAAGATAGTTACAACTATAGGCACATTGGATACAATCCCAAAATATTTAGCACTCCACTTGAATACTATCGGCATTCACAAAATCCCCATCAGTCAATTTCAAAAGGCAACTTTACTTGGAACAGCTTACATCCTGTGACAATATCTTTAAAACTATCAAACAACAACATCCACATATCCCAGATCCTTGGGAAGGACTTGATCTATGGTACAAAATGCTAACTCTTGCTGATTGTGTGACCAACTATAATAATAAAAAATGAACCTCAATGGATCAGTCTTCCTATCCACTGAAAGCATCTGAAGTTGAAATGGGAAGATTTCATGGCTGTAAATACTGGTAGCTTCTACCAAAGGTTTTGTGAGCCTCCAAATATATAATTTCTTCATTTCTTTGACTGCCAGGCTTGTGAAATACAAAGTAAACAATCTATTCTGAAGCTATATATTACTTATATGGCTTGCTTCGTTTCTTATTTCTTTCTCATTCTTTTTCTGAAGTGGTATTTGGAAATTCAACACGGAGGTTGTCTCAAGTATTATCTTTCCACATTCCTCAAGCCTGTGCAATTGTCCTTATCATGAAACCTAATCCCAAACAATGTCAAATAATATCTTGGAATTGTTTTATTTCCTTCCCTTCCAGTCCAGCATCACCTCGTCCATACTCTTTCTACTCTCCTCTGGTGTTGCCTTCCCGTTTCCTTCCCCATTGCAGAGACATTGAGAAACCCTAATGGCCAGATGTACAAATTTGCTCTTTCCTGACAAACTCTTGAAAAGCTGTTCTGAAGTGAACTACTTAAGGCCAAAGTGAGGTTTTAGAAACACCAAAGAAGAACAGAAAAGGAAGCCAAGATTAGTTTTCTTCTTGTGGTTACTTGGCCAGATTAAAAAAGATATTATTGATGGTTATACAATCTGGAAAGGCACAGGTTCTCCAACCTACCATATGACACGACTGCTCTGAGAATGACACTGGCTATCAGAAGGCTTTCAGGTACAATTTGCCAGGCCTGGAAATCATCTTTTGCATTGGGCCTTCAGGCCTGCCACATTTATTGCTGTGGGAAACTGGGAGGAGGGATTATATGGAGTGAGGTAGATATAGTCAAAATAACATTCCTTTCTCAGAGAGTCGAAGGACATCTTGCCCTGCAGCTGCGATGGTGTGACTGGGAGGCATCTCCAGTTGGGATGGTGCCTGATTGGATCATGTGATGGACATGTGGGTGCTGGGCAGGGACTTGAACTTCCTTTTGGGTGGGCAAAACCTGGAAACTTTTGGATTCGCGTCTTCCCAGATATGCCAATATGACATCTCTAATTAAATGGAACTTTGAGGAAACTCAAGCTTCAGAGTCTTCTTTCATTGGGGGTGTCACTTAGAACCCTGATACAATTCAGGATGCTGGCTGACAAGGCCCTTCGCAATAGGTTATTTGAGAGACTGCTCATCTTCCATGGTTTCTACTCATCCAGATAAGCAATCTTTCCCAAAGTATAAATGAACATTATGTTTATTTATTATTTATTAGCTTTGTATCGAGCCTTTATTGTTTTTATAAATAACTCAAGGGGGCAAATATTATGTCCTCCTTCCAATTCTAACCCTGTAAGATGAGTTGGGCTGACAAAGAGTATTGGCCTAAGGTCACCAGGATTTTTTTCATACCTAAGGTGGGGCTATAAACTCCTGGTTTCTGGGCCAGAATCTTCACCACTACACCAAACTGGCTTTTTATGTTAAGAATATGAGTAGGTTACAAGTAGGCACCAACTACACCCTCATCTCAACTCCAGCCCATGAATGAAACAGGTTTAGGGCATCCTTCACTGTTCTGGCATTAAAACAGGGATGGGATTGAAAAAATGTTAGCAACCAGTTCTCTGCCCATGGTTGCTGGGTGGGCGTGGCCATGCTAGGCATAGCGTACCTGGCCACCTGCACCACAACAGGGGGGGCATTTTCACCCTCCCCAGGCTCCAGAGGCTTTCCTTGAGCCTCTGGGAGGGCGAAAACGGCCTCCCCCAGCCTCTGGAGGCCCTCCAGAGACCAGAAAAAAGCCTGTTTCCGGACTTCCAGAACTTCTGGAAGGCCTGTTTTTTGCACTCCCAGAGTCTCTGCGCAGGCATGATGAATGGGCCACTTGGAGACTCCTGGGTGGGGCAGATGGGGTGGACCAGGTCAGCCAGTCCTTGCAACTATTGGTTCAGTGAACCAGATGTAAAATTAACATCCAGTTTGCCTGAACCGGTCTGAAGAGGCTGATTCCCATCCCTGCATTAAAACAATACTTTCTCCCTATTCTGTGATCAGCCTTCATCAAAATCCACAAGATCTGATAGGATTTTATTTCTCCACTCCTTTAGATGTCTGCAAGGGCTTGAAATAAAGGCACTAGGCAGGATAGGGCTTGGCAATGTAGGCAGAAAGCATCATACAGGTATAATTATCTGTTGACTTAAGGATGGATGGAGAACACACAATGCAACCATGGGGAAAAACTTTAAGACTTGGTTCTTCAGGCATCTGGGAAATTATGTTGTACCTCACCAACAGCAATCAAGCTAAGATCCTTTTGCATTCAGGGCATTGAACTCCAGATGTTTTGTGGTTTCTGTAACAAGGCCCAACCATTGAAATCACTGCCAGGATTGCTCTGGATATTAAACAGGAAAATTAGCACTTCTCAGTCTATCATTGCATACCTTTTCTCAGGCATCTTCCATTCACTCCAAAGGAGTGTATATACATATAGTCCTGGTATAAGCGGTACACAAGAAAATTATCAGGGGCTTAACAATACTTAGGGAGGGAATGTTGCCTCAATTTCCCACAAACGCACACACTTTGGAAGAGTGAATAGCTGAGGTTTGAGGTGAGGTATTAGAACTTCTATTAATGCTTCCTCAGAAAAAGAGTACAATAGAAACGTTTACACAACACCTGAGCCATCCACTGCCAGGTTGATCGTTCCCACGTTCCTAAGATGAGATGCTTTCTGGAAAGACTGAATTGCCCACCTGTTGCTTGCATGCTCTTTTCATAAAAATGAGTATGTAGGCCAGAAAACATTGAGATAAACGATAATGCAGTTCCTGATTGTATTACAACATGGGACAATGCCTAACAAGGAAGCCAGTCATTATTATTTTTTTTGGAAATGGCCAACGTTTTAGATGTTTTGGTCAGCTAAGAAGATTAAAATAATTTAATTTATAGTAAAGAAAACATCAAATTCCATACAGAGGAGTAGGAGGAGATTTATTCACAATCCGTACTGCACTTGGCAGCCCCACGAGGGAAATAAAAAGATATTGTTGAATGCTTTGCTTCAAGGGAAAACCCTCCAGTCTACACAATCAAACAGAAACATAAATAACAAGGAAGTGCATCGCAGTTAGAAACTCACAGAGCTCTAGGCTAAATATGTTACAGGAAAGGATTAAAAAAATAACAGCCAAATTAATTTCTCAGCCCCTAAATATAAATAAAACAAACTTAAAATCACGATTATAGTGGGTTTTTTTAAAATTATTTTGTTTTGTTTTGAATGTCTTGCAAATTGTTTTTGTTTCTAATGAATAGTCTGCCACGTTGGAATGATTTTTCATGACTCACGCTAGAGACCATCCATCTTAACAGTGCCAACATGGAGAAACACTGTTCTACAAGGCTGCAGGAAGACATCCAGTTACATGGTGAGGCCAGCAGAAGGAAAAGCAACTGAAAAAGTCTAGCTTAATTCTTGGTGTTTCGTGGGATTTTAAAAACGGAAGTGTGAATAGAAGCAGAGGTGGTATACAGCTGGTTCAGACCAGTTTGTGCAAACTAATAGTGGAGATCGCGGGTAGGCACGCAACGGCCCCTCCTTGGCTCTATGCCACCCTATTTAGCCATGTTTTTGAGCCCTGGTGCATGCACGGAAGGCATGCCAAAAGGTTAAGGCATTCTGGATAAAAATATGGTGGGTTATGCAAAATATTTTTAAAAGAAGGATAAAGTTTACTCCTCAGTTATTTTTACTAGGTATATGTACTGACTTTACAGTGGCAGAGACTAACTTGATTCTGCACCTAATAACGGCAGCAAGACTGTTGGTGGCGCAATACTGGAAGAAGGAAGACTTGCCTACAATCCAAGAATGGACATTGAAAGTCACAAACTTAGCCGAGATGGCTAAAATATCGGCATATCTTAAAGATCACTCAAATGAGAGATATAAACGAGACTGGAAAAAATGGATTGACTATATACAAAATAAATACGGGACCAAGAAATTCCAGTTAGCCTATGCTTAAGATCAGAAATGATTTAAATTGTTTAAAGTTAGTTCAGTAAGAAGAAGCTAAGGTCAATGCAGAATGTCATTAATTTCTTTATTTCTTTTTTTTTATCTCAATAGATTTTAGACTGTGTTTGTTAAAAATCCATACCGTGTACGGGTTCTGGGAAGTCGGGGGGGGAGGAGGGGGGAGGGGTGGAGGGAGGGAGGGGCACACACACACACACAAAAATTGTACTTCGATGTTTTAATGATTGATGAATGATGAAATATTTGTGTTTTAAAAGAAATAAAACCTTTGATATTAACAAAGTGCATGGGCAGAAGGCCAGGTGCATGCACAGAAGGTGCACACCCGCGCGAGGTGAACCAGTGGTAAAAATAAGTGAAGCCCACCGCTGAGTAGAAGGCAAACTAAGCCTAAATCTATTGTCAAAGAACCTCCAAATATTCAATTTTTAATGTTTTGTGGTGGTGAAAATGGAGGAAGGAAATCTTTAAAAGGAAAAATGACCTAAATTCTAACCCTCAACACACCCTTTTTCAAATAACCCCAAACTTTGGGGTTTAAAACTTGGTGATACCTGGCTGAGTGTGCCACAAATGGGATGCTAAGGGGTTTCATGTAGTCATTGTGTATGACCTGCCTATTACACATATTCTAAAGCTGTGTTTCCCAACCTTGGCAACTTTGGGAAGTGTGGCTTCAACTCCCACAATTCCCCAGCCAGTCCATACATCTCAGAGTTGTCAAGATTGAGAAATACTGATCTAAAGGAAATCATTTCTCTAAATTATTTGCAGTTGGATGTTTCTCCCAAGCAGCACCCCCCCAAAAAAATTAATTGTATCAGTGCCATGAAATATCACATGAATTAACAGGATTCCAAAATCTATTTTCTCTATTTGAAAAAAAGGCTCGGTGGAAGGAATAATTTGGGATCTCTTTCCATAGGGATTGAATACAGGGGTGTCCAACTGGTGGCTTGTGGCCCGGGTGCGTCATGCGCAGGTCACTCCCACCACAGCACCATGAATGGGAAAAACGTCGTGAAACATCACGTGACAACAATATGATGTGGTGAGTTTAACGTCCATGAACTGGAGTGTGGGAAGCCCTGGAAGCTACAGAGTTATGGGGAGATGATGACACAAGGAAGGGTAGGCTAGACCACGACTGTCAAACTTGCGGCGTCACGTTGCCATCAAGTGATCTTTTGTGACTTTTTTCCCTTTGCGGAGCTGGGGTGGGTGTGGCCTTCACATGACACATCTGGTCCAGGGGCCGCCAATTTGTCATCTCTGGGCTAGACATAAACTCATACTTTCAATCTTAAGCATCCATGAGAGAACTGGTGGGGCAAGGGATGTTCTCAATCCTGCAGTTTAAATACCTACATCTGACAAATTCAAATCAACAATGCACATTCCTTTTCTGAGGGGTAAAGGGAGGTTGGCCAGAGACAACTAAGCCTTAGCCACATCAAAAGTAAATAAGTACAAAAAAATATATCATTAAATCAAGGACAGTTTCAAGAAAATTATCTTATCTGCTGGTTGCTGGAGTGGAAGCAGCCCTGTGCTTCTGTCACGGTTCTTTTCTGGGCTAGAATGTTAGATGTTCCATAAGTCACTGTCCCATGGGTTTGAGCTGCTATAGTTCTTGGTCTTATTCCATGGAAAGTGCCCTTGAAGCAGTGGTATGTAAAACCGGCTCCTATCATCTCACTAGAGCATATTGTGAAATTTTCAGGAATTTTGCGAGTTATTGGCAACAAAGCTGAGCTAATAGCTAGTATCCCAACCAGCTGTTGCAAGAAGTGATGGTAGTGAGGCTGGCAGGGCTTCAGCATTTGCCAACATGATCCTGTCATGAAACATTTCCATAAAGAAGAGAAGGATAGATAATCTTGGTACCAACAGAGTATTTATAGCTCAGGGTTGAATGTTGGGATCCCTGGTACTGAGAGATCTGATAGATAGTGATCTCATAGATAATCTTGGTCACAGTATCAATTTCTCCTATTCATCTCCAGTCCCTCCCCATCCTTACAGATTCCTAGA